>NW_015505211.1:2732714-2743153 GCF_001515645.1 Sinocyclocheilus grahami
CCAGTTTTTTTGTGGTTTTTCCTGAAAAGGTTTGTGGATTTTTTTTTTTTTTTTTTTTTGACTGCAGTAATCTCAAATCTGGTATGTATTTGTAATTTTTTTTGGTCATTTTTAAATGTTTATTTATTTGTTTATATTTTTATTTAAATGTTTATTTTTACATTTTTGTATTTATATTTTTAATTTATTTGATCTTTTTCATATATTTTTCATCTTATATATTTTTTATTTACTTTTTAAATGTTTATTTATATTTTTAATTCTTATAATTTTTTTTATTTAAATTATTTATCTTTTGAATGTAATTTTTTTTTTTTTTTGCATTTTTGTATTATAAAATGTATTTTAGATTATTTTTTTTTTAAATCTATATAAAAATTATAGACATGTTTGAGAGTCCTTGAAGTCAGTTATTTAAAAATCTGGATTTGTTACATCAGCACTGGGGAACACAGATTTCTGTCAGTGTCAGGAATTATTTTGAAAAACACTTTGAAGTCAGGGCTGGATTTGGTTTTGCTTTGAATTCGCTTTTATGAGATCAGCGCTGGCTGAGTGTCATATTCAAAACCTGCTGGGTAACTCTTGATGAGTAAAAACCCCTGATTGAGAGGCATATTTATCTCAATAACAGCTCCCCTTGAGCCTATGGCCTGGATCAAATTTCTCTGGCAAAACAAGTGTAAGGATTTTGACACACAGGTAATGTCCCTGTGTCATAATGCAATCACCTGAACTGGTATAAACAGCACAGATATGATCCTAGATCAGCAGGCCTCTAATGAGATTTGTTACGCATTACAATTATCAAGCCCAGAGTGGTGGTTAAGCTTTATCTGGGTCGTGGGTGTCTAGATCATGATTAACCCATGAGCAGCTCGACAGCACATATTACATTCAGAGTCGGACCACCTGTCAGTAACATGAAATGAAGATGACATCACTGCTGTTACTCCTCTATGGCATCAGCTGTGAACTAAAGATTGCTTTTATGACATCAGGTATATTAATGAGGCAAAAATTTATATAAAAGTCGTGCGGTTTCAAATTGAGTCACTCCTTTCAGCTGCTACATTTCAAAGAATATTCCAGTTTTTTTTTTCTTTTCAATTGAATGCCTATGTAAAGCATGACTACAGGCAATAATTGTATCTTTTGTGTAAATTAAACGGAAAATGTTATTTTGAGTGCTCGTCTCTCAGAAGTATTTGTCAAATGAACATATCAGTGCCATCAGAGTGCCTTGTGTCATTGTTCACAAACAAGATGTCAAAATATTTAGCCATGTTGTCAAAATAACAGTGTTGTCAGTGTTTGTGGGCGGGGATTGAGCAATATGACATGATGTCATCAATATGACATCATATTGCTCAGAAAATCAAATCGGATTAAAAAAAGGAGTGAATGGATTTTTATCATTGTAGGGTGGTTGTGTGCACAGATAAGCCACATTTATATGCAAACACCATGTAAAAGTGAATTTTGCATCTGATGTCCCCTTTAATGTAATTATATACTTGTTTTTGGACGTTCATCTTCAGCATATGGCTTTGTGAGTCATTTTTTTTCTTAATTTTACTTTTGCAAGATGATATTTTGGCATACTTTGTTTGCTGCTGTATTTCAGAACACATTCACACAGGTGTCATGTTTCACTGTGATTTATTAGATTTTTTTATTTTCGTTTGTTCTTGTTTGTTTCGTTAGTTTTTTTAAATTTTTATTTTAGATTAGCTTTGCCAACATCTAACGCCATTTATCAGTTGTCAGGCATAACATAATTATTATTAGCTTATTGCCATTGATTAATAATTGAATATTACTAATGTTAGGGCTGGGTATCGATTCAGATGTTTCGATTTCGATTCGCAAGCTTTCGATTCTATTCTCGATTTTTTTTTTATTACATTCAGTGAATATAGTTTTAATACAAATTGCATTTCACCTGAGCATTGCGAATCACGCGTATGGCCATGATAAGCGCTGAATAAATGACAGGCTTTCTGTTGTAACATCGCGCAAGGTAAATAAGGGTGACGTCTAGTGGAGAAGACTAATGATAAGATTCACGTTAATCAGATCTTCTTTTAAATGTGTGCTGAAATAAATAGCGGAAAAGATTGATTTGCGGCTTTTGAGAATCGATATCAAATCGACGTCATTTTAAAAAATGATTAATCGAAAAATCTATTTTTTTGCCTAGCCCTAACTAATGTATATCAATTAAATATATTTTTTTATGTTAAACCATCCAGCTTGTTCATGTTAAATCCTTTTTCTTTTGATAAAGAATAACAGTGTTATCTGTAGTGATTGTTTTGTGTTTTGCTGGGACTTATGGGAGTTTTATCTGTGGCTGAAATTGTTCCCTGCAGGAGCTTTGTCAAGGGTGGTGACATTCTGTAAATTGGTATTTTTCCATAAACCGGTCGTCACAGTTTCTCTGGGACTGTGTTTTCATAACTCCTTGTTTTCAGATGAAATATTGTTGCTCTCTTCTCCTTGGTTGATTTCTCTGTATTCAAGCGGCCACCACAAACACCAGCATTCACGCTGGGAATATGTTGTTATATACACAACTTGAGAGTTTGATAACAGGCGCGACCTCAGCAGGAGGAAACGTGACCGGCACCAGGATGTGCATGCATGTGTGTCTGTGTGTCGAGACGTGCCGCAGGATCCACATCCTCTCTGCTTCTGTTTGTTTCCATTGATCCTCGGGTTAATCAGAGCTCCTCAGAAGCAAAAATGCAAAACGGAGATGATTAATTACGACCAAACACAACATCACGACCTGCTGTTGCTGTTCATGCCCATTCTTTTGGCCTTCCAGCTTCCCCTATCATAAACTTTACTCAGTTATGGCTTTGTGTGTTTTTAAGACCGGTTTAACTGTGGAATTGCAGTAGCGCTAAACTGAAGTGACACTGTGTGGGAACGTTAAGTCTTCTGAGAGCGTAATGTAATCCAGCCCCTATGATGCTTGGCCTTTCTGATGTTGTTGCTAATTTTATTGCAAATATTTTTGGCTCGCAACTGATATTTTCCACTACATAATACTAAATAATTTTAAAGTAGCGCAGTTGCTGCTTTGTTTCATGTTATGATGGACAGAAAGGGCAGCATAAAGAATGCTGTATGTTTTTCTTTTTGATGGCCGAGAGATTCTTTATTCAGCTCAACAAACATTTGTTTTATCGGTTCTCACGTCAAATTAAGATCAATGCGTCACTCAGCCTACCAGAGAAGCTTTATCTACTGCTGTAATCAAGCATCTGATGTATAAGAACCTTGTTGAAATGCACGTCTTAATCGAAAAGTCCATACTGCTCCTCAAACTGATAAACTGCATCCATCCTAGACTGAGCCGGATCTCTTTCCTGATACATTAGCTCTGCAGAGCTAGAGATAAGGCTTTGGTCTCATTGATTTATCTGCACTGCACTGTTTTCAATAAGATTTGGAGGACTGGAGCTCTATGGTAATTACATTGTCTTCATAGATAGGTAATTCATTTTTGGATATTCATCCTCAGCATGTGTCTTAATAATCAAATGCATAATTTTACTTCTGTTAGATGGGCATAGTTTGGCATAATTAGCTTGCAGCTGTATTTCAGGTGATGTAAACACAGGAATTGGATCACGGTTCACTACATATTGATTACCTTTGTCATTATCTAATGCCATGTAACATAATAATAATTATTATTATCTTATTGGCATTAATTATGGATAAATGGTTTTAATAAATTATTAGAATATGAATATAAATTGCATATAAAAATATTTATTTATTTATGATACATTTATTCGATATTTTTATATACTATACCATTCAAAATATAAAATGCACTATAGCGGGATTGGTAGGATATTTTTTATGTTTTTAAAATTAGTCTCTTATGCTCACCAAGGCTACATTTATTTGATGAAAAATACAGTAAAAACAGCAATATTGTGAAATATTTAAAATAACTTTTCTATTTTAATACATTTTACAATTTCCTTTATTCCAGTGATGGCAAAGCTGAATTTTCAGCAGCCATTACTCCAGTCTTGTGATTCTAATATGCTGATTTGGTGCTTAAGAAACATTCTTATTATTATCAATGTTGAAAACCATTTTGCTGTTGAAACCGTTATACGTTGATGAATAGAAAATTCAATTTGGAATAGATTTTTTGGTAGCAATGTGAAAGTATTTGGGTAACACTTTACAATAAGGTTCATTAGTTAACTACATAATGAACTGCACTTATACAGCGTTCATTAATCTTTGTTAATGTTAATTTCAACATTTACTAACATATTATTAAAATCTTGTTAACATTAGTTAATGCACTGTGAACTAACATGAACTAACAATGAACATCTGTATTTTTATTAACTAACGTTAGTGAAGATTAGTAAATACAGTAACAAATGTATTGCTCATGGTTAGTTCATGTTAGTTTATACATTAACTAATGTTTTACTAATGAACCTTATTGTAAAGTGTTACCAGTATTTGCTGTCAATTTTGATAAATTTAATGCTTCCTGTGGTCAATTTGATCAATTGAATGCGTCAAGCACCACTGTGCCCCCCTTCAGGTATTAATTAATTCAATGCACTGTATTAACATGGAGGTTTTCATTTCATCTGTCAGTGGCTTTGTGTCACTTATGACAGCAGTGGTGTGAGTTTTGATTAATACAGCCTTAAACTGAGATGATATACATGTATCTGAATCAGATTAAAGGCATTAGGTTTGTGTGTCACAGATGATCACATTTTGCAGCTCCTGTAAAACACAGGGTAATCCCAGCACAATTCATCATGTTAATCCAGTGTACAGATTGCATCACCTGCCACCTCTCAATACTGTACAGATTCGACTCCCAGCTGTCAGTCACTGTGTTGAAGCGATCAGATCTAAGCCAGAGGAGCATCCTGAGCGCAGCGATTGATGCACGAGCGACAAGGGCTCATATTGAAGTTATTTCAGGATCTTAGATGGTGATGCAGGTGTTTGTGTGTGTGTGACCCTACATCCTTTGTGTTGTTGGAGTGTATGTCCCAGTCTTTCTTATCTGGCCCAGCTCTCTTTCCTGTATCCCTGTTTAACACAATGCACAGGAAACTGGAAAGAAGGAAACAGGAATTTACACTGGATTTAGACTCTGTCTTCACTTCCACCGCTGCCCTTATATGTCAGCGTCAGCCCAGTGTTTCTCACCCAAAATGCAACAGCCATAATTAAAGAACAAGCATAACTGGTTGCAGATCAGCATGTTTTTTTTTGTGAATCCAATGAAAACATACAGGTTGCATTTCACCCTATTAAAGAAAAAAAAGAGAAGTAACTATATAATCTTTTAATTAAGATAAAAAGTATAAAAAGTGACCTAAAAATGTGACTTATAAAATTTGGCTAAAATATGACATGTTCCTGTCAGGTTTTCTTCCTGCCCCATTTCTCACCTATTTTGACTTTGTAGAAATATTTTTTTTCAGTTGTCTTCTTGATATGGATACAGTAGTCCATTGTTTTTTCTGTCCATTTTTCACCATCCACATTAATCAGATTTCTCTCTGCACCCTCATTACTGCTTCAATTAACCTTGAACTGCTCAGCTGCACTAAAGTCCATCGCAGAGACTCTTATCATTCCTTTTCATCATCACATCCACCCTCACAGCCCTCTCTTACGACACGCAATCTTACTCCTGCAGTTAAACTAATGACTTACAAATATTTCTCAAATGAACCAAACAGAGTCACAGTTTGATAGAAACTCTCTATCCGCTCTCGAGCATTGTCTGTAATTACTGAGAGATAATAGAGAGGAGAAGAGGAAATTGGAAAGAGAAATGGCAGTAGAGAGAGAGAGAGAGAGAGCACTTATACAGCGTTCATTAATCTTTGTTAATGTTAATTTCAACATTTACTAACACATTATTAAAATCTTGTTAACATTAGTTAATGCACTGTGAACTAACATGAACTAACAATGAACATCTGTATTTTTATTAACTAACGTTAGTGAAGATTAGTAAATACAGTAACAAATGTATTGCTCATGGTTAGTTCATGTTAGTTTATACATTAACTAATGTTTTACTAATGAACCTTATTGTAAAGTGTTACCAGTATTTGCTGTCAATTTTGATAAATTTAATGCTTCCTGTGGTCAATTTGATCAATTGAATGCGTCAAGCACCACTGTGCCCCCCTTCAGGTATTAATTAATTCAATGCACTGTATTAACATGGAGGTTTTCATTTCATCTGTCAGTGGCTTTGTGTCACTTATGACAGCAGTGGTGTGAGTTTTGATTAATACAGCCTTAAACTGAGATGATATACATGTATCTGAATCAGATTAAAGGCATTAGGTTTGTGTGTCACAGATGATCACATTTTGCAGCTCCTGTAAAACACAGGGTAATCCCAGCACAATTCATCATGTTAATCCAGTGTACAGATTGCATCACCTGCCACCTCTCAATACTGTACAGATTCGACTCCCAGCTGTCAGTCACTGTGTTGAAGCGATCAGATCTAAGCCAGAGGAGCATCCTGAGCGCAGCGATTGATGCACGAGCGACAAGGGCTCATATTGAAGTTATTTCAGGATCTTAGATGGTGATGCAGGTGTTTGTGTGTGTGTGACCCTACATCCTTTGTGTTGTTGGAGTGTATGTCCCAGTCTTTCTTATCTGGCCCAGCTCTCTTTCCTGTATCCCTGTTTAACACAATGCACAGGAAACTGGAAAGAAGGAAACAGGAATTTACACTGGATTTAGACTCTGTCTTCACTTCCACCGCTGCCCTTATATGTCAGCGTCAGCCCAGTGTTTCTCACCCAAAATGCAACAGCCATAATTAAAGAACAAGCATAACTGGTTGCAGATCAGCATGTTTTTTTTTGTGAATCCAATGAAAACATACAGGTTGCATTTCACCCTATTAAAGAAAAAAAAGAGAAGTAACTATATAATCTTTTAATTAAGATTGTTTTATAAATATTATTTTAATATATAAAAAGTGACCTAAAAATGTGACTTATAAAATTTGGCTAAAATATGACATGTTCCTGTCAGGTTTTCTTCCTGCCCCATTTCTCACCTATTTTGACTTTGTAGAAATATTTTTTTTCAGTTGTCTTCTTGATATGGATACAGTAGTCCATTGTTTTTTCTGTCCATTTTTCACCATCCACATTAATCAGATTTCTCTCTGCACCCTCATTACTGCTTCAATTAACCTTGAACTGCTCAGCTGCACTAAAGTCCATCGCAGAGACTCTTATCATTCCTTTTCATCATCACATCCACCCTCACAGCCCTCTCTTACGACACGCAATCTTACTCCTGCAGTTAAACTAATGACTTACAAATATTTCTCAAATGAACCAAACAGAGTCACAGTTTGATAGAAACTCTCTATCCGCTCTCGAGCATTGTCTGTAATTACTGAGAGATAATAGAGAGGAGAAGAGGAAATTGGAAAGAGAAATGGCAGTAGAGAGAGAGAGCGAGAGAGAAGTCAAAAAGAGACAAGGGAATAAGGGATTTCTTGTCAGATAAGGAGTTTATTAGAAGAGGTGACAGAGAGCAACTTTGACTGGTTTCTCTGTACACAAATCAAAGACGTATGAAGAGGTTTAAAAATCAACACATTTATACCACAGTTATATGTTCTTAAAAATATAACTTTTGTAGTTGTGGTTTTTAAAAACAAACAAAAAAATTATACAAAAATTGGTGTACCCAAGTAAAAGGCTTAATGGTTTATGGTTAATAATGACAACGAAAGGGTGTCCTAGGTGGGGGAAAAATAAATAAAATAAAATGTAAGTTAAAAAATTAAAAATACTTGCAAAACCTCCAGGCAGTAATACCACCTAGATGTTTTTCCATTCTCCAGACCAATAATAGTTTTAATTATTTATTATATCTTGCAATTGGGACACTGAGAGCATCATTCTATATTAGGCCTATCTGTCTAGATTTCTTTAAAAAAAAAAATAAAAAATAAAAAAAAAAGTATTTTCATACTTAAGTAGACTGTTTTGTAATGCTGGTGTTTTATATCAGGTAATCTTTTCTCAGCATATTAAAATTATGTCCCTCAGATAGTAATTTTCCCAGAAGGCACACAAATAAGAGCCTCCCTACCACATCGAGAGTGTTCATTATGAAACCACTTCATAAATGTTTTATCCGGGACATGAAGAAAACCATCAGTCAGTCTCTCAGATAGGCAGTGCACTTGTGTACGTCTCCACCCCGGCCATCAGTTCTCGGGTTGATCTGATCAAGGCTTTATAGTCAAGATTAGATTTGTCATTTTCAGTTGACTCATTTTGCCAGAGCATCTGTAATCATTTTGGGTGTTAACTCGTCTTGAAAAGGCCTTCGGTCTCAGATCTGACTGAAGACCCAGGGCAGGAATGCTTTAACGGTAACTTTGCAGTGTAGATAGACTTAGGACAGGAAGTTCCACGCAAATGGTCAGATGCATCAAAGACCTTTCCCAAACTCTTTATCAGAGCCTAGTGCCAACCTCCAAAAAATAAATAGTGCTCTTCCTGCAATTAAAAGCATCAACATCTCTATCTCAGTCATGCACATAAGCATGCGCTTGGGAGCAAGCTCACATTGTGCTCGAACTGCCATGTTCATGTCTTCGTAAATCTCGTTATCCATGATTCCCTAAAGAAAGTTACATTTAAAGTCAAAATGATTTTAATAACTTTCATACTGTGACATATTTTAGAGTGAAACAGGATGTTCTGTGAGACAATAATATAGAGCAAGACTTGGCTGGATTGTGAAAAGCAGGTTGTTGGAGGGGTGGGATTTAAAATTGAGAGGATTTGGTCTTGTCACCCATAAAGGACAGTCAGTTTGGATTTGTTAATACATTTCGTTTCTCACTGAATCTTTCATGATAAGACCAGGAACATTTAAAGGAACACTCCACTATTTTTGAAAATGGGCTCATTTTCCAACTCCCCTAGAGTTAAACAGTTGAGTTTTACCGTTTTCGAGTCCGTTCAGCCTATCTCCTGGTCTGGCGGTAGCACTTTTAGCTGTAGCTTAGCATAGATCATTGAATCTGATTAGACCGTTAGCATCTCGCTCAAAAATGACCAAAGTGTTTCGATATTTTTCCCATTTAAAACTTGACTCTTCTGTAGTTACATCGTGTACGAAGACAGACGGAAAATGAAAAGTTGAGATTTTCTAGGCCAATATGGCTAGGAACTATACTCTCATTCCGGCGTAATAATCAAGAAACTTTGCTGCCGTACCATGGGTGCAGCAGGCGCAATGTTATTATGTAGCTCTGTCCTCAGAGCTTTCCTTCAAACTTTCTGGGGTTCACAACTGAATAAACAAAAGCATCATTGAATCTGATTAGACCGTTAGCATCTCGCTCAAAAATGACCAAAGTGTTTCGATATTTTTCCCATTTAAAACTTGACTCTTCTGTAGTTACATCGTGTACGAAGACAGACGGAAAATGAAAAGTTGAGATTTTCTAGGCCAATATGGCTAGGAACTATACTCTCATTCCGGCGTAATAATCAAGAAACTTTGCTGCCGTACCATGGGTGCAGCAGGCGCAATGTTATTATGTAGCTCTGTCCTCAGAGCTTTCCTTCAAACTTTCTGGGGTTCACAACTGAATAAACAAAAGCACATTTTCATCAGCGAAAACAGTCAGTGTGTTTGGTGCACTATAATGCCAGAAATCATTTGCAGGCTCATTAGGCTGATGGGATTGGGACAGTACTGGAATGTCATTAGGGTTAAATCAGACGATGCTGTGATGGTATTATGCTCGAAGAGTCAGGAAATGGGCTCTTCGCTTTTGTCCCTCTGTCATTCTCACAGTAAAACAGAAAAATCCCTTTTTAAGATAATTCCTGGAGGAATCATTTATCATTATTAAATGACTATAAACGACTACCGTAGCATTGGACATTCACTTGAATTTGTCACTGGTTAGCGCACTAAACTCTAACATCACATCCACAGCACAGATGCTTTCCTCCTGTGGCATGTAAAGAGCTTCATGTTTGTTTGAGGTTGTTTTCCTAATCGGTGAGTTTAATAGGATAATTTAAACACTGCTAAGATCCTCATGTGGATCTGAGAGACTCTGTGTTCACAAGAGAGAAAAACACTCCCAAAAGTGCTCTGATTAATGAGAGAGGCTGATGCTAACACAGGTTCCCTACTGAGTGTCAGCTACTAGTTTAATCTCTTATTGAGGCTTTAGTAGAACGATCAAGAGATGGGGAGAAAACTTGGGAATGCTGGGTAATTAACCTAATGATTGAGAAGCTCTGCTTTGGTCGATGCTGATAAACACAGCGATTATAGATAGATGCCCTGAAAACATAAGTCAAGTCAAGTCAAGTCACCTTTATTTATATAGCGCT
>NW_015505211.1:2744223-2774911 GCF_001515645.1 Sinocyclocheilus grahami
CTTGGCAATGTTTCTAAGATGGAAGAATGCCGTTTTTGTAACATTTTGTAACATGTAACATAAGACTGGATGCATGAGTCAATAAACATCTATCATAAGTCCTGAATGAAGTAATGAAGTGCTCAAAACATATTACTTGGTGTTCCTTTATGTTCTTATTTAAAATGACTGAGTTTATTGCATAGCATTTGCTGCCCTCTACTGGTATGTAGGCAGTCATGCAGTTTAAAGTCAAACTCTTGTTCTAAAAGTTCATGGAAAATAATATTTTTTTTTCTCTGTCTTTAAGCTTTACTTCTAAACTGCTTAGGGTTTAACATGCTTCGTATATGTACCCTAGCACGCAGATTATGGAAAATGTTCTTGAAGTTTGTGTTATTGTGAATGAACTGTAAATTATTGATTTAAAATGCTAGTGTTCATGCTAGAAAGCTGTTAATTGTTTTATTTACAAATCTAGTTGATAGGATACACTAGAATAAACTCTTAATTGACTGAGTTGAATGCTAGTTTGAAAGACATGAATACTCATCAACAAAATTTAATATTTGCTATCGTTTAAAAGTTTGGGGTCTGAAAGGTTTTTTAATACTTTTAATAAAAGGACTTTTAGTTTACACCATGTGTGGTACATTGTCATGATAATCAGTACACATGTTGTCTGTACTCTCTGTATGTTTGTTTATAAATATTTTAATCTGAAAAGTTTCACAGTCCATACGGGCTGCAGATCACTGCCGTGACCTCTGGTCCTTGACAGTGCCCTCAAATGACAGAGGGAGCCAGACTGGAGCACAGGATTGAGATATATTTTTCTTCTTTTGGTAAACAATAGAACTGCCACTGTTTGCAAGATAAATATGGAAGAGACAAGACCAGAAATCTGTTTTCCCCTTTGACCTCTACAATGAATTGTTGATCAAGATTTTCAGTGAAAGCAGATCAATTCCTTTAGTTTATACATTCATAAAGTTCAGTTCAACGTTTGATCCAGTCCCATATATAGGCTACATTTCAACGGCTTTATTTGGCGAGAGTCATTGGAAGCAATTTGACTATAATTGCTAAATCAGGTTAAAGACTAACCTGCAAACATAAAGCAGAAGAAAATGTCAGAAAGATGAGCACAAACAGGATTCTAGTTGAGGATTAGTGGGTTTACACTACAGGGAGGGGAATTCGACATACGCATGGCATTGTGGCTCATTGCAGTGGGCCTGTGAATGTCCCTCTCCCTCTCACGTACCTTCTGCTAAGCTTGAAACAAGATGCTCGGCAGTTGCGTCACCAAGTTTTTCTCCCTGCGGGCTTTCATCTGAAATCATAAGTGACGAGCATTTTAGAAGCAGATTCTCTCTTATGAGTCTCTGTGGCACATATTTGTTTCTCCGGGAGCCTAGCTGAAGCATCCCAGCCAAGCTGGCGGATCAGACGGACAACCAGGACAGCTGGATTCAGCTGGTTTACCTCCACTTGGGGGAGTGTATGTCACTCCTGAATGTTTCGTAGCTTTTATTGGGGTTTCAAATGAGTGCACTTGGACTTGGAGGCTGTCAGCTGGGTTGATTGGTAATATTTAGCGGATTTCAAGTTGTTAATCGATTTTTGCTTTCTCTCCTTATCTTTCCAGGTGACCTGGCCCAACTTCAGCTACCTCAGAAAAATGTAGAAGTGATCCAAGGGAAGATGGTAGTGCTGCAGGCTTCTTACACTGGTGTGGAGATTAAGAAAAATACAGTGGTCTGGAACTACATGTCCAGCAGCACAGAAATGGTGACTCTTTTCTATATGTTGTTTTTCTTTGTTTGTGTTGACAGAGACATTAGTGTCCTGCAGTGTGACATGCCATACTTCATCTAAAAATATTTTTTACACATCAGAATTATTTGATTTTATTAATTTTATGAACTCTTAATATTTTATTTTATTCATATTAATTGAGAGACAGCATTGAATATTTATACTTAATACAAATGTATTTGTCACACTAGAAATACTTAAGTGAACTACAAAAAAAGTTAAACAATTTATTTTTAAATAAATGACTTTTGAATATATTACGTATTACACCCAAAAATCTCGGATGTTAAAAACATGAACATGTTATTTGTCGCTTTTATTTATTTAAAGCATACCTAGTCAGCTACTTTGACTGTGAATTAAATATAAATAAATAGCAGATAAAAATGTTAAAACAAGATTAACATAAGTAATAATAATAAACAAAATGTAAATAAGCTAATATTAAAAATAAACACCCAAGGTAGTGCAAAGTCTGTGTACAGTATACTGTGACGATGAGTAGTCAGATGTACATAGAATATAGTAGTATAATATAATAATATTAGCATAATTTAGGCTTGTCATATTAAAATGTATTATTTTGCCCATATAAACTGCTTTTAGTTACTAAACAATTAATAACTATAATAATAATAATTGTAATCCCTTAATAATTAATATAAATATTATGGGAATTCTTAAGCTCTTTTTGTTAGAATAAATGAGAGACAATGTATTATAGTAAAAGGTAATACTCTGAAAACTATGAAATATGAATACTAATAATCAGGCAGTAATAAAGACTTTATAAGTAATATAGTTCATTAACTACTGTAGGTTGCTGAGCAATATAAGGAGTGCAGTATCTTGGGTCATGTGCATATATTGGCTGTTTTCAGTTTGATTTCATAGTTTTATAAAAGTCATTATAATGATATATTTTTCTCAGATCGTAACATGGCATGCAGCTGATGTAATATAATGGTTACTCTCTGTCCCTGATCACTCCGGTTTGAGTTCCAGAGGTCAAGAGTGCACATAGACGAAATCCCACTCCTCATTATCACACACACACACACACACTCAAATAATCATGTGAACACGCTTCAAATGCAGTACAGCGAGGGGGTTCTGCATAGATTTATAATGAAATCCGATAATGTTACGTCAGCCCAAATTAGATTTTGAAATGGTCTGGTATTATGGGTGGGATTGTACTCATTCGTTCGTTTTTGTGCAGATGCCAGAACATTTTGCACCATCTGTGCATGTTGTGATTTGGATTATGAATGGCAGAGACTTTTCTGAACTGATTATAAAAAATGTGTCTTAAAAATTATCACTTTTTATATAGATATTTTGTTTCTGTTTTAATTAATTAAATAATGTAGGATGGATGCTCATATTCAAATATTGCAATCACAGGATCACTTTGTCTTTTGTGTTAAACATATTGAAAGTACAAGAAATCATGTGGGTCATCACAGCAGACTACATATCTCATATTGCCTGCAAACTTGGACCATCTTACCTTAAGAGCTAGTATAATACTGTGATTGAAATATCCACTCTTGGCAGCAATTGTCTTTCATTTTGCATTACATGGCATCTCATTACTCTGTAAGAAACCGTATTATCTGCAGATTGTAAAATCCTCTATCCTGCATTTTCTTCAGTTCAGATTAACTCTGCCCACTGAAGGATCAGCTGATATGAACCCTTTAGACCTGTCCACTGAGAAATTCTGTGCCTGCCTCAGAAATTTCCAGCTGTTTGCCTAAGCAGTTTTGTCTTTTTTATTTTTGCAATATATTTAATTATTATTAAAAACGTCCAAACATTTGTTTTATATGTTAATAATACCCCCATCTGTTTATATTTTATTTAATGTGAATTTAGTGTGTGTGTGTGTGTGTGTGTAATATATTAAAATGTAATGAATAAATATACCTGTATATTGTTAAAACATGTTTCACTTTAAATCTCCTTAATTATCAACTATTCATACCTCATTTGTCATTTTGATGCCTTCCTCCCTCTTCTTTGTCTTTTCTTTAGATCATTTCATACGTCGGTGGAAGCTTAAGCCATAGCACTTCCCAGTTTGCTGGTCGAGTCGGTTTTATGCATAATATGCCCAACACCAACCTGTCTCTGTACATTAACAACACCAAAGCATCAGACTCAGGAAAGTACATGTGCCAGGTCATCATTCCGGAGGCCTCAGGACTCACCGGAGAGCTCATTCTTAATGTTAAAGGTGTGTACTTACTGCCACACTGTGGTGCACACATGCATAGTCCTAAAACACACATGCCTATGTACATGTCAGATGCTTGTTCTGTGACACAGGCCATTCTTTCTTTCAGCGTTTTCCAGAAAGACACTTTAAATGCAGATTTAACATCACGTGACCCATCCTGTCTCTTTCAGTCCCTCCTTCAGTGCCAGTTTGTCAAGTTAAAGGAAAGCCTGTTCTTAAAGGGAACATCACTCTGGCTTGTAACTCTAATGATGGTAAGCCGGTACCAGAATACAAGTGGACCAAGACCAGCCCCACCTCAGAGATCTTCTTCCCTCCGGCACAAAGTGAGTCTATCTTTGTGCCCAAGACACAAGAATATGTTTAAATAATGTATTCATTCTCCTTTCTATGGGCATGATGTGTCTCATTAGCATTAACATGTTTCTCCAAAAATGGCTAAATTATTTTTGTAAACATGCAAATCTAACTTTACCCTCCCACTGTTGTTGTTGTTGTTGTAGATGAAACAGCAGGAACTTTAAAACTGAACAATCTGAGCAGTAATATGTCGGGGAAATACATGTGCACTGCATCCAACTCTGCAGGAGTGGAGACGTGCTACATCAACCTGGAAGTCATCACATGTAATTTAAGTCGTCTGAAGATAAAAATAAAATTGTAACTTAAAAGGCATACGTTAACTTTTCCTGTTCCTTTCGTACAGCGACTAATGCAGGGATGATCGCTGGTGTTACGGTTGGTTGTATTGTGGCTCTCATCCTGATCATTCTCTTCTTCGTCTTCATGTGGACAAGACGGAAGGACACAGAGGAGGATTTGGCCAATGAAATCAAGTAAGATAATTGAGATTTGTTGATTGATTTAGTGATTTCTAACTTGTGTAGACATTAAGTTTTTTTGTGCGTGTTACAGAGAGGATGCTCAGGCTCCCAAACGTGTCTCATGGGCCAAGAGTGGCACTGGATCTGACATCATCTCTAAAAACGGCACCCTGTCCTCCATTCACACCGGCTCTTACCCACGAGACACCCAGAACCACCACCATTACCCTCACTCCGACACCGCGTCCATCCTCACGGCCACAGGGGGCAGCACAACCGGCTACCGCTCGCAGCCTCCAGCAGACGCCACACTGGAGCGCACATTGCCAGGCTACAACACCAACCCCACCCTGCCCCGTGGACCCTCGGGACCCCCCAGCACCAATGGAGGCTCCCAGCACACCTCAGTGCCACGGCCAGCCTCCGCCCAGCCTCGGATTCCACGTCCACCTGTGCTGCCCACCACCGTAACTGCTGCCAACATCTCCCGCATGGGAGGGGTACCCATTATGGTGCCGGCGCAAAACCAGGCTGGCTCTCTGGTCTAGAACCAAACATTTCTGCTCAACCTCTGAAGGGAAAGAGAGAAGAGGACATCATGTCTGCGGTCCCACAAACTGAAGCACATTGGAAAGGATGGATTGGAACCGATAAGCATATTGCCTCTGTATGGAAAACGTATGATGTAATTTTCTTTTAGAATTTTTTTTTTATATAGAAAAAAAAAATGTAAGCAAATATATGTAAAGATGCTCATTTTATTGTTTTATAGTTTTTACTGTTCAATGTATTACAGAAAAGCCTCTACTCTCTATAAAGTGGAACCTGTTAAACAGTAAACAAAAAGACACTGACCTGGAACTATTCACTTTTTTTTGTTTCACTTAATTTTATTTGTGTTCTTTTTTTGTTGTTACTGCTTTACTGATTGTTCTTCTTGCAATCTAAAGATGCTAACTTGCCTTGATAAAAACAAATGAAAGGTCTATTCCACATTATTTAAAGACACTCCTCATGAATAATTATGTTTACATATGTTTAATGCATATGCGATCAGTCCACCGTATTTTGCAATGCGGAAGTAAGCTATTTTGTTTGAATGGCTGCACCCACTCTTACATTAAAATGAAGGTGGATAGCATATGTTTCATAGCAGCATCTGTTAAAGGGAATGTCAAGGACATCACTTAAAATGTGGCATTAAGTTGCTATATTTGCCTTTAAATGTTTTTGGCCAAATATTTAGAAATCTGTGTTATCTCTTAGAGATGTGTGGTAGCTTTTTTCAATTTAAAAGTTTAGAGTTTGGCGGTATCTTAATTTATATAGTGTTTTTGTACCCCATAATGATGTTTTAAATCTAATGTATTGAATATGTAAACTATAATTATAAACATTACCTTACTGTAAATAAGGTATTTATTTCTCATTCAAGGTCTGTCAAGGTCTCATAATTTCACAGCAAATAAGTTGAAGATTCTTCTAGGATATCGGATACAAAACCAAAGAGTTTATGTTCGATGGTTGTTGATGTGGGGGAAACTAGTTTTCCTTGTCATTTTTATCAGCATTGTTCCAGACTGCTAATGCTACTACAGTTAAAGCTGACAAATTCCTAACAAAATGAATGGTATCTTAAGAAATATGACGGGCAGACAGGCTGCAAACGTAGGTCATAGTAAGGGTAAAAGAAAATAAATGCACCAGTGAAACATGAACTCAAAATGGACCCTATTTATTTTCTTAATGCAAGTCACTGAACATCCTGGTTTTACTCAGAAATTTGTCCTATTACAGAAGTAAAATGGGTTGCAAATGGCAATTCATGGTCACTTTAAGTATAGCAGACCATACAATAAATCACAATCTAGAAGTATGCCAAATCATGTTGTATTATTTTTTTTTACCACATATTTCATAAATGCTTTTTAAACAACTGCTGTATCTTTAAGTATGTTGTATTGTATGTACTCAACAGTGCTACTGACTGTTTTTCAGACAAACTATTTACCTTTATTTTATTAGAAATGTTTTATTGCCTATACCCATGTCAATCTTTTTGTCATCCGCAGACTGCACAACCTCAAACTGTTCTCTATAGGACATTTATTGTATAGACATGAAAACACTTTGTATTCATATTTTTAATTAAAAGAAACCGGCTGTACAAATGCAAGCTGTTCATTTACTAGGAAATGTAGTAATGTTCTGCAGAGTCCGGAATTTAGCATTTCATATATTTTTGTTGTCATTTCATATATTTTGTATGATGTTTAACATATGTATGTAGCCGATTTGTTGTGATCCAGTCCTGGCGTTATTGACCAGCAATGACCTATTTTTATGTTAATGCTTACCAAGTAAATTAATGCACAATAAAAATCAGTCGTGCATGCGCTTTTCGTTGGAAAGTGGAAAGAAGACTTGCTTTAAAAAGAAGAGAGCAGAAGGTAAGATACTATTAAAACTAGTGTTTTAGGACATTTCTAGTGACCTATTATTAACAATACTTGGAAAAGATAACCTAACGCGTTACATAATATAAATAAGCCGCAAGGTGTAACATTTAGGGTCAGACTCAGTATGGCTAATAAGCTAAGGTGACAGTGGTGCAACATTCAAAATTAGCAAAACATTTATTCCTGTTTTTTTTTTTTTTTGCGTTATCTAACATTTGATATATTTCAGATATTGTTTTTAGATGACACAAAACATCTAATGCTGTTGCAAACAAGCTTTCACAGGGTTTGACATTTATTGGAATTATAACTCCGCAATACTTCACATTCCTCCATGTCCCTTAGTATATAAGAAATATATACATTAAAGATGTAAGCAAAAGGCATGAATAACAGTTCTGTTCAGTAGAAAAAAAAAAATTATTAGACAAATGGATGGTCAAGGAAACCACATTACGTAGAACTGAATATTTCATACATAAGGATGAAAAAAAATCTCAGGTTACCCAAAATAAGAAAAGCCAAAAAGAGGTTTGTAAAACAAGGTTTTTCCCAATAATTTGGCATTAATGTAGAACACTAAAACATGCTGTATTTTCAACCAACATTGGCTGAAATGAAGCCACAATACTAAAATGGCAAAAGCAGAAATTATGGATGGATTATTTTCAAATGTGCTCTCGAATCAATTCATCTACGCCTTAATAAGATTGTGAATAATGCCCTTCTCATCATCACCTGTGTTCAGAACGGATGTGAATGACCGAGTAGTATGTAAAATGCCTTATGTTAGGTGTATATTTAAAAATAAAAATAAAAATATTACCTGATCGTAGAGTTAAACCGATTATCGTTCACCTGTTACCCTTACACGTTCCATATGGCTTTTGGCCCGTAGTAACGTACGTAGTAGAAAACATGTAAAGCACCAGGCGCTGTGGTATGAACCTCGTGGATATGTGAATACAGGAAGGGCAGTGAGATGAGCAAGGTCAAAGGTCATTAGATAAGCAAGAGAAGGATGGTTAGATGTTCAGGGTCCCTCGCTGATACTGAATAAGGGAGCTCATGCAGCTGGGCTGGAGAACTGAGAGAGGACGAATGAAGACAGTCTCACCATCAGCACATCACGCTCAAGATATTAGGTAGGACACAGAACTGCAGGATGGAGACGTGATATTGTGTTATTGGTCTCAACACTACTAAATGTCTGTGCGTGTACTTCAGATACATTTATATATTGTATTATATAGCGTTATATTATATTTAATTAAATGTAAAACCATAAAAAACTGAAATAAAATCCAATATAAAAAAATTATTTCATTTCAGCTTGTTGCCAAAGCAACATTTCTCATTTCATTTAGTTTAACTTGATGCACTAAAATAACTAAAACTGAAATAAAACGTAATACTATCTAAACATATCAAAACAAAACAAAAAACGAATAAAAATGACAAAAAACAAACAACACAATTACTAAAACTTTACAATTAAAATGAAAACTAATTAAAAAACTCAGTGATACTAAAATAATGCAGGTGAGTTATTTATGAGAATATTTAGAGGAGAACAGTGATATTCTGTGAATCCAGCTATTGAATTAAATTGAGGTAGAAATAAACATTATCAAAAAAGACAATTCCTAGCTGGTAAAATGTTTTCAAATTATAACCTATTTCAGAGCCACAGTTAGTTTCTCTAAAATTTCTAAATAAATAATAATACTATATAAAAATGATGACAGCTAAAAACACACAAAAATTATAATAATACGAAATTATTTTTAAAAATGATTCTAATTATGGGGGGTGGGGGTGTTAGATTTACCTTTTAATATATAGTCAGTCAGGAGGGTCGGGACCTTCTCACTGTCTTCTTTCATGGCATAAAGAACTGAAAAACAATATCAGTTGAATTAATGGTCACTACTTTTTTTTTTACTTTGATGGCCTAAATTTGTTAAGTTTTAAATAAATCAGTATTAGCAAATATCATTAGTATTAGTGCAGTTCAGTACACTAACTTTTTGTGAGCATTTGCAAGTCATCCACAGATGGAGGAGCCCCTTTTTTCTCATATGGGATGACTGTGTTTAGGTACTGTCCAACATACGTATGAAAAAATAATAAGAAAGAGTTTACAATCAGATCTTATTCCTGCATACAGTATATATGCAAGTTTAGTTCAGAACATTAACTGAAATGCTCCTCCTTACCTGTCTTTCTGTCCCTGAGGTCCCAAAGGTCTGTCTGATGCCTGTCTGCAGGATGTTGGAAAGACCTTCCATGCTGAAGCGCTGGAAAACATTAAAACATCAAATAGTAAGTGCCAGAGGCTTAGAAGCTGGTAGAATTCAACTGGGGATCTAGAAATTATGAAAAAAAAATCTGAAATGATTGTGCATTTTAACAAATATTAATTTTAAAAATAATAATAGTAGCCACTTATCAATTATCAGCCATGACATGGCTATACAATCATTTATTGGCTAAAATCCTAACTTCTGACTTCAGGAAAAAAGTGCAAACATAATATATTAAATTTGAGCTTCATAATTTTGCCACTAAATCTAGCCACTGTGTACAGAATAACTAAAATGATCAACTCATCCCTGTGAGAACATGGAGGATGAGGACGCAGAGCATACAATCATTTATTGGCTAAAATCCTAAGCTTCTGACTTCAGGAAAAAAGTGCAAACATAATATATTAAATTTGAGCTTCATAATTTTGCCACTAACTCTAGCCACTGTGTACAGAATAACTAAAATGATCAACTCATCCCTGTGAGAACATGGAGGATGAGGACGCAGAGATGCAGTTCTTGCATGATGTAATGAAATCACAGCGGCATTACTGGTATTGCCTTCACAGCTCATACTGCAGGGGAATGCTTCCTCTGCTCTTCCAGTATGTGCTAAGTGCAGCTGAAGAGTAATGGGGCGAGATCCATTAAACGGAGAGAGAGATGTCTGTGCATGGAGACTGAATGGAGGTAAACATCATGCAGTTCATTTCAACACACGTACTTTTGCAGGCATGCTCCCAGTCTTCTCGGAGCGGGCAGGCCCTTGTAGACTCACGGCCTTGTCCTTACGCCTGCGCTTGCTCAGCTCCCTTTGCTCCTTCTGTCTGTTCTGGACCTCCATCAGAGCTGTGATGAAGGTATTCTTCACCTCCTTCTCAAACTCCAGCTCATCCCTCCGGGCCAGCTGGGCCACCAGTTCCTCCGAATACTCTCGTATCGCCGCCTCCATTCGACACAAGATGTCAAGCAGCGCCGAGCTTGGCATCAGCCTCAGACCTGCATGACAAAACATTCAGTTTAAAAAGACTTGATCAAAGCGAGCAACACTTGACTTTCACACTGTGACTAATGTTGTGACGTAATGTTTCTTTAGTGTCGTTCTCAGTTGACATGGGCTATTTTTCATTCGCTTTTACTCTACTGCATCTTTGGTTTCAAAAACATGATCTGTTTCATCTGTCCGTGGGATGAAGAAATGCTGAAACAACATAGTTTAAAATAGAAACCTACCCTATATACTCGATAGGCACTGGTTTCATTTCCTGGGGAGCATGTTTATATTGACCTTGATCTGGTAATATAAAAATTAGACTTTTGCTGACAGACATCATGCTTGTATTTTATCTATAAAGATAAAGATAATCAGTCCCCTGTCCATGAACTGCATGAAACTCTAGATGGCGCAGTCCGATAGGTCTAACTAAATCTGACCTAATGACATCATTATCACATGGCACAGCTGATTGGTTATCGCCTGTATCGGTAGCCAATGAGCTCGCTGCTCAACATTCAGAAATATGACTAGTGCTTGCCGTAGCAGTTGCAGCTTGCTTCAGAAACCCTCCACCTTCCCCAGCTCCACCAGTATAGATCTGCTATGATGTGATTCATGTATGCTATATCTGGGTTATTTCATGTATGTTATATTTGCAGACCTGCCAACCTTGGAAAGTTTTTTTGAGTACCATCAGTGCGGCCGGGGGGGGGGCGCATAAATACCTCGGGGGTTTTTTTTTTACCACAGTTTTTGGTTTAGTTCTTTTTTGCTATTTTTAAATGCAATTTAAAAAAAGAATTAGTATTTTTATGGATTGGCCATTATTTAGTGCTATGAACACATGTAATGTGTGTTTCATTCACACTGGACGCCTAAGGGCCCCTCGCGCAGAAAATCCACATATACATTATAGAAGAAATATAACTCAGGACGCTCCAGGAAATCCCTAATATGGACAAAAACAGCCAGTTATCGCTGTAACTGAATGAAAGAAGACAGAAACGCTTTAAATGATGATGTTCAAAAAGAACATTAAGATAATGAACACTGTACTGTGACAATGTTTATCTGTGTTCTTAAAACCACCTTGAGTATTTAAATAATTAAGTAACATTATATTTATAATCCACTGCTAATCGATTTAGCCGTTATTCCAGTGTAGAATATATTTCTGCGTCATTCTGTGATAAGAAGCCACATCAGATCAAGAAGGACATTTTTTAAAACATTTGTCTGATGTTGTGCAGTAAAAGAATGTTATAATGTTCTTTTTTGTTGTTGGACAAAAGGTTTAGTCATTACAAGGGAAGATGCTCGGCGTGTGTTGCTTTTCCTCATCTTAGCGCACAGACTCACGGACACACAAACAGAGCCAACTTGGAGAGAAATAAAATGCACGGAAATTTAAAAGCAAAACCTAAAAAAACGCTCTGATTGGTTGAACTCTTCATCTTTTTCTGTTGCTTGTTTTGAATGCTGCACGTGGACAGAGGCGTCACCAGGTTTTTTGCGTAGTTTAGAGTGACAAATCGTACCAGCGTACTAAGGGCCCCTCGCGCAGAAAATCCACATATACATTATAGAAGAAATATAACTCAGGACGCTCCAGGAAATCCCTAATATGGACAAAAACAGCCAGTTATCGCTGTAACTGAATGAAAGAAGACAGAAACGCTTTAAATGATGATGTTCAAAAAGAACATTAAGATAATGAACACTGTACTGTGACAATGTTTATCTGTGTTCTTAAAACCACCTTGAGTATTTAAATAATTAAGTAACATTATATTTATAATCCACTGCTAATCGATTTAGCCGTTATTCCAGTGTAGAATATATTTCTGCGTCATTCTGTGATAAGAAGCCACATCAGATCAAGAAGGACATTTTTTAAAACATTTGTCTGATGTTGTGCAGTAAAAGAATGTTATAATGTTCTTTTTTGTTGTTGGACAAAAGGTTTAGTCATTACAAGGGAAGATGCTCGGCGTGTGTTGCTTTTCCTCATCTTAGCGCACAGACTCACGGACACACAAACAGAGCCAACTTGGAGAGAAATAAAATGCACGGAAATTTAAAAGCAAAACCTAAAAAAACGCTCTGATTGGTTGAACTCTTCATCTTTTTCTGTTGCTTGTTTTGAATGCTGCACGTGGACAGAGGCGTCACCAGGTTTTTTGCGTAGTTTAGAGTGACAAATCGTACCAGCGTACTTTGAGGTCAAAATGCGTATCTGCTACGCAAAATGCGTACTGGTTGGCAGGTCTGTATTTGCAGCAGCAATATTTCTTACATGCTCACAGAAGCATGTTGTGGATGTATTGGCAGTAGCAAGTCTCGGTACTTGCTCTGCCGCAGCAGCAGCAGCAGCGTAGCAGATCTATTCCGCCAAGACCAAATACATTAACATCGTCATGTACATTACCATGCCAATCCCTCAGAGAGTTGTCATGACAGAATTACATTTAAAGCAGTATTTGTTTGAGTGTTCAGACTTTTTATCTAGTTAGTTTAAATCTGGTTTCATCTGAAGATTCATAAAAAGTTTCAAAAGTCAGCCTGAGGTTCACATACAGGTGCATCTCAATAAATTAGAATGTCATGGAAAAGTTCATTTATTTCAGTAATTCAACTCAAATTGTGAAACTCAGACTGAAGTAGTTTAAGTCTTTCGAGCACCTTCATAGGAGCAGTTGTTGTTGGAGGCCTGAGACAGCATGCGGATCTCCTCCAGTAGAGAGGGACTGCTTTTAGAGGAAGACACCACGATATCCTCCTCCTCCTCTTCCTCTGTCTCTCCATGATCTGGTGAGTTTTCCATCATCTCCACAATCTCCTCAATCACCTTGGTGAAAGAATAAATGACAGATTTCAGTGGGCGTTTAAACAATTTTGAGGACACAACAGAACTGTAGCGTTGAATTTTAGCTCGGTTTGCAATAAATAAATGAAGCACACTTGATTTTAAATATAGCAAAGCTTTAGGTTACTGTTCAAGCGTAAATGTACAAATACAGTATTAGGCTAAATGTATCAACCATTAGTATCTCACAAATGCCACAAAATGCTGGCACACTAATTTATTAACCTTTTGATGCACTAATTGTTAAACGAAAAATAATCCTGTACTATAAACAGCGTATTATCATTCAAATTTTTTTTTGACCAGTGCAACACATTTGTTTATATTGTGTAAAAAGAAAACAGACAAAAATCAAACATTTTTAAAAGGCAGCTGGAAAATTTTAGGCTCACCTGATCAGCTGTAATAAGAGGTTCTACACTCAGACAGTTGGCATTGTCATTCTTCTCGTTCATCTCATCCTCTTCTTTTTCATGGATCTTTAAAACCAAGACAAATACGTTCATGAAAATCTTCTCAACATGTTTAGTAGCACCTGCTATAGCAATATGACAAGATGGCAAAGAGTAATGGCTCCATATAGTTCCATTACACTCATTGGTAATGTGTTGAACAGAGTGCATTCAAATGTTATCTTGGCAGCTCTTCTGGCCTGCATTGATGTACAACAGAATCTTGACTAAACTAGTCAAAAGCTAGCATTAGATTACCTCATTTCATATCTGACCAGTTGCAGTAGTTGGTAATTAGTGTAATATTATGTAAAGACTGTAACTGACTTATTTCTCATGGTGACAAAATATAAAAGAATATACAGAAATGCCAGTTAGTCATGGACATGGACACATGTGACAGGCTGATTGCCAGAGAAAGTAGATCAGGTTGGGTTTTTGGCAGCGAGTGACTGTATCTGCCGTCCATTTGGCATAAATATACACACCACACCCTGAATCAAGAGGACAAAGCTGTACTCTCATATAGTGCTACAGTCATTTGCTCAGAGCAGAGGAAATAAATGCTTTTTCAATGTAGGAGAAATATATTCCAAGATGTTTCAAGAAAATATAGTTCAAGATATTTGACGGGCCAATGAGTCAGTGATAACTTCTTTGCAACATAATTCAGTTCCATTAATATAATTTAATTCATATTATTAATAAATTACATTTAACAATAAATAGTATTTGATGGCAAAGAGTAATGGCTCCATATAGTTCCATTACACTCATTGGTAATGTGTTGAACAGAGTGCATTCAAATGTTATCTTGGCAGCTCTTCTGGCCTGCATTGATGTACAACAGAATCTTGACTAAACTAGTCAAAAGCTAGCATTAGATTACCTCATTTCATATCTGACCAGTTGCAGTAGTTGGTAATTAGTGTAATATTATGTAAAGACTGTAACTGACTTATTTCACATGGTGACAAAATATAAAAGAATATACAGAAATGCCAGTTAGTCATGGACATTATTCAGAGCTTCTGTGGGATTTTTTGTTGTGTCTAAACTGTTTATTGCAAAGCGTGTGACAGGCTGATTGCCAGAGAAAGTAGATCAGGTTGGGTTTTTGGCAGCGAGTGACTGTATCTGCCGTCCATTTGGCATAAATATACACACCACACCCTGAATCAAGAGGACAAAGCTGTACTCTCATATAGTGCTACAGTCATTTGCTCAGAGCAGAGGAAATAAATGCTTTTTCAATGTAGGAGAAATATATTCCAAGATGTTTCAAGAAAATATAGTTCAAGATATTTGACGGGCCAATGAGTCAGTGATAACTTCTTTGCAACATAATTCAGTTCCATTAATATAATTTAATTCATATTATTAATAAATTACATTTAACAATAAATAGTATTTAGTTATATTAACCAAATAATAATATTAATACCAGGAGTAATCTAAATAGAAATATCATTGTACGATAACATTCACATTATAATATTAAATTACTATAAATAATGTAATATAACCAAGTCTACATTGGTAAAAGGTTTATTGTCCCTAACACGTTATTGTACTCTAACTTATAGTCATGTTCTATAGCACTAATCTATACAGTAACCCTGCAGTATATTATCATGTCAACACCATGAATGTTATCAGAGCAGAGCAGACATTTACCTCCTGGTCTGAGAGGTTGCCGTTCAGTGTTTCTGAGGTGGGGTCGTCCCAGCTGGACACAGAGGAGGGGATGTAGTTGTCAGTCAGAGCATCCCACACGCTACAAAAACACATGCATGGACATTTATATGCACAATGTTCCAACCGACACACAATGAAAATGGAACAAATGAGACATTCATTCTCAGAATTATGAGTAATGCATTCTTTAACAACACCTTTAATAAGCACTCACTTCATTAACTGAGGAATTTCATGTATATGTATCAATTATGATTCGTTAGCACTGAGAAATATAGAGCATTAGTTTTATGTGCACATGTTTATTTTAAGATGTTCTTTAAGTAGCTGGTTTGCATATTTATATAACTGCGCTAGTGACAGTGCTTTCTTTCTCTTTTCTATCTGTTTATCTACATACTGAAATTACTCTCCACACTTTCTTTGTGCCTCTGTCTAGTCATCCAGGGAACAAGTGGCCATTCAAAATGTGCTGATCCTCTGAGGGCACACAGACACAAGCCTGCCAGCCTCCATTCCAGCCCTGCAACAACACCAAACTGGTACAGACTCATCATCTACCCATATGCCATTGTCAGGAGTTTAATTTCTGTTTGCAACATCTTATCTAGAATATTTACCAACCACAGATAAAAATAATTAAATAAATAAAATACTGAGAACTGCAGCAGGCTGGTTTCTGTAACTCGTCAGATGCAAAGCCACAGGCTGAATTCTAGCACAGGGACAGATTTGTGTCTGAATGCAAGCCAAGAACAAAAGCCACAGGCAAAGAGAACACATCACAGTGGGAAGCGCAGAAAAATAACATGCTAACAAATCATAAATCAACGACATATTTACAGCACAAACTATGAGAGTAATGAGCAAGATGCACAAATACAGGAAAACCCAGTGACACGTTCATTTTTATCTCTTACAAGGCTACAAAAAGGATAAAACATTTTGATTTAAATCTCATTTTTATGCTCTTTTTTATTTACTAGCTAATATTTGTGTATATTTTTGCCATTACAGTCTCAATCAGTGATGATGTTTTGACTGAATGTGCGCTATATTTAGACCAAGGGATTTTTTGTCCTATTTTGCGAGAGGCAGATTTGATGGCAGAGAGAGGGTGGTGACAGGCTGCCAGCACAGACAAGTCAGGACAAACAAAAGCACCGAGGCGTATAAAAATTTGCTGAATAATTCACGGCCAAACCATGGACACACGCACACAGACAGGCTCTGGTGATGGACAATGGGTGTTTTTATAAAGTTTGATTGGCAGGCCTGTCAGACATGTCCTCACTTTTGATTTGCAGAGAGACAGCCTGGATGGGCATATTTATCAGCACAGTCATAACAGTATCCATACTAGATTTTTTTGGTGGTGCAAAAACATGATGCTAAATGCATCAAACTTCATTCAAAATTAATTAATTAATCTACCTACATGTATTTACTTGACATATATTAGAAGTGGAACAGAAACAATCTTACTCTTCATCTTGAAGCCTCTCTTCATCCTCCTCGGCATGTGATTGGTTGCGAACAGGTGCCAGACCTTCTGTCTTGGTGTTGTAATTGTGGAAGCACACATTCAGCTTCTCGTCAAATTCATTGACGAGGTCCTCCATGGACTTGAAGCTCATCATCTCAGAGAAGTTCTCCAGCTCTGAGAACTCTTCACGGCACAACGGGGCCAGAGGAATGGTTTTGTGAGGCCGGCAGGCAAGCTGCTCTGGTTCGAGCTCGTCCATCTTGCAGGGCCGCAGATCCTCGAATTCCTCATCCAGGCAGACCAGAGGGGCCTCCATCCTGATGCCCTCTTGATCGCACGTTGAGGTTGCCGCTGCAACAGTCCCTAATTAAAAATATAATTATTGTCAAGCTTTCATTCAACATCTCAAATCATCATCTAATATAAAATGCGGATTTAAAATGTGGAGTAATTCAAATAGATTTTTCACTTCTCAGCTAAAACTGTATTTGGATATGAAACATTATATAACAGCAATGGCTTCCTCAGAGGCAAGAACATTTTGTGAGGCTTTTTTAACTATGAACATTTGGACTATGAAATACAGTTTTTCTCAGATAACATCTCGTTAAATTAATTATCTTCCTTTCCACTAAGCGAGCAGGGAACAAGAATGACTGCATTTCACTCAAGCAGAGTGAAAGTAATTGTGTTTAATTTGCATGGTGGTTGCTTCAGCAGAACCTCTGGGATTTTCCCCAATGAATTCTGGGACTGTGAGGCAGCCAGTCAACCTGCAATTATAGCCAATTCAAATTCACTTTCTCAAACATATGAATATATATATATATATATATGTAGAAATATATACGTTAGCTTTTTTTCTGCAATTATTACTGCCTTATAATACACTCTATATCAGTTTAATATTTCAACATTTATTTTTAGCAAATTAAAAGGTACAATATGAGCGTTTCTAGGCAAAAATGCATCTTTTTAAATTCTGATTCACCCAAAACAAATGCGTTTTACATTCTATTCAGCTCAAGATGACTTCCACAAAGATTCGCTCTTCATTGAAATGAACAAGTACAGGTTGAGACGAGAGTTATTATAACATCCACCCTTTAGTTCCTGCATCCTTTTTTGCCCTATGATCTGACAGTTCCCGTGAATGAGCTCGACAGGCTTTATCAGGCATAACATCAAGACTGCAGGATAAAAATCCATTTAAAACAGGCTTGCATACGCTTTTACCCCAACATTACATTAGTCAGCAAAGTTCCATTCCACTAATACTCTTTTACTTTACCCTAGTATGTATGTGTCTGTCTGTACTATGTCAGAATTAAGGGAATTACGTTTTTCACTTCCCGGTTTTTGGCTACTGATTGATTTGTTTATCCGCCACCCATAATTCTGTGCCTATGACCAAAACCCATTCAAAAAAACCAAAGCACAGAGGTAATTCAATGTTACAGTGATAAACTACTGCCCCTCATTCACACTTCCTGAGTAAAGTGGTGGGATTGAGCAGGAATGTAAATAGCATATTGATGGAACAAACTGTGGCCATAGAATAAAACACTTTTGCTGTGGGACCTCTGCTGAGAGTGACGTCATCTAAATGTGCATTACATTTATATTTATCACTGTGAGATATTTCTCAAACGCACTACATAGAGGATAAATTTGGATCACAGCATGAATTTGTGAGTGCCAGTTTAACGGTGCTTGCAGCAGGTGTGACCTATGTTGTGAAACATGAAAATGAACACAACCATGTCACAAGATAAGATTAATTGATGAGCTATGGTGGGAAGAAATATGGCAGATCACATCATAAAGCATGGCAGAGATCAAATACAACATCACCCTGTATAATTTCTAATGAAGAATTTTTAACCATTTTTTTAGGCCACACCACATGGATTTGAAAATATTATTTTTGATTATTCAAATGGAAGAACAATACTCAAATTGTGCAATACAAAAATAACAATTATATTTTTTCTAGAAATATGTGCAGGATGAAAATGAAAAAAAGGGATGGATGCAGAACGGATGGAGATCAAGCTTACCCCATTTCCCGGTGGGAATAATGGGAAAACAATGGCGGGATGGAGACGGAGTGATGGAGGAGAGAGAGAGCGAGGAACAAATTACCTGCAGCAGAATCTCTCCTTGTGTATCTGGTTAGAAACAGCCCCTCCTGTTCCAATATAGTCAGAGAGAAACCACCATCAGCAAATCTTGGTCAGGATGAAACGAAAAAATCAAAATGATTCCCATCCCACACACAGAAGCTCTGTGTCGTGATGGCCGCTGTTCTAGTCCACGGCGTCTTGTCTAAGCCAGTCAAGGCTCAGAGTGTTGTTTTCTGAGCATTAGCAGCAGCTGTCCTCTCCTGCTCCACAGAGTCTGCGCATTGCTACGGCAACTGATGGAATCATCCTCCTCGCCGCCCCTCCCCCTTCTGCTCCTCTCCTCATGCACCTCACTCTCTCCGCCCCTTACCCCTCCAGCTCCCTTTCTCTCAATCTGCCATAAGCCAAGTCCCTCCATATTCATGAGGAAGGGGAAAAAATAATGAGAGGTAATGGAGAGAAGCTGTTCTGGGGCTTTTAGTCACACCTTGAACTCACTTGTCATCGGCCACATCAGGGGTCTCTTGGCATTCCCCTCTCATCCCCTTCTCATTATCCCTCAAAGCATGCTCAAGGGATTTTCAATGAGGAAGCCTTGCTAACAGCATGTATGCCGGTTCCTTACTGTCAAGTCATTCCTATTGAAACAAAAGCTATACATTTGGCAAGATTACAGTATTTTAATAATGCTGTGGGGTCATATAGAGTAATAGTATAGCATAGTAGGGTCCAAAAGTCTGAGACCACTATGTGAAAATGCTTCTGTATTGTATTTTTATAATAATTTAATAATAAAAAAAATGTATAAGTGATATTAGTGGTATAACAATTTAAGTGAAAAGTTAAAATTAACATATTGTCAAATGTCACAAATTTGGTTATTTGATTAGTGACCTATAGAATGTTTTATTGAAGTCTACATTTGTCTGTTTAAATAACGTTTATGTTATTTCAATATCGTAATATCAGGTAGTGGATGATTTTAATTGTTCATGCTCATTTTCCCTAGTTTTACATTTAGATTGCCTTTAAAAACTTTAAATACACTAACAATTTAATAACACCTTTAAATGTAATCTTTTGCAAATCTCAAAATAAATATCTATTTTTCTTACTACATTATAACGTACATCATAATGTTGTGATCCCCCAATTCCTTTGCCTTGTAGCAATGACAACAATTGATTTTAGTTTTTACTGTTTTTTAATTTTTTTATTTAAACAAAATAGAATAGAATTTTAATAATGTGCTGTTTATCAGTTATCGGACATGACGTGAAAATAATTATGGTAACACTCTACTCTACAGTAAGGTTTCATAACATTAGAACTAACAATGAACAGTACTTCTACAGTATTTATTAATCTTAGTTAATATATTTTTTTAAATCAAACGTTGTATCTGTTTAAACATTATTTGTTTATACACTTTGAACAAACAGGCAAAATATGCTGTTTCCGGCAAGATTTGTCCATCCAGCGAATCAGAAAGACTGAGAAATGCAGCAAAGACAAAGACCGTGGTTTATAGGAACTGATGGGGCATAAAGAACCCGTTTAGTTTGGCCGTAGTATTGCCCAGTTTCCCTTTACGTCACACATATCCACACCTCCCATGTGTAATGCCCCTCTCCCTGCTGCCCTATATCCTTCACAGCTTTTAATCAGCGTCTCAGCCTGTAGAAAGACACATACAGTTAGAGACGTTCTCCAGCATGCATGTGTCTGCATGCAAACAAGCTGCTTAAAATTGGCTTGCCATATTCCAGGGTTAGCATCTGATTTTGTGGATCACAGACAATGCTTTCACAGTTTTGAGCAGATGACTGTGGGAAACAACAAAAGTGTGGCACACACTGCTTTAATAGAGCTTAGACATCACAGGATGTCTGGTCCTTATATAGTAAAGCTTCCTGTCCATGTGGCCAGATTTACTCCAAATGCATTTCGGTGCTAGAAGCATGCAGTGTGACTGAAATACAAATGCAGGTGTATTGCTTGCTGCTTGAATATGAACTGTTAATAATTCTAGCATGCTTTAATATATTTGATAGTTTAGAACAGTTGTTGGCTGCATGCATGTGGCACTGCTTTGTCTATCAGACTTTAAACCATGTGAGTCCATTAATGGTTAATAAGGAGGAGGAGAGAGCAGAAAGTAACAGTAGTGGGTCTTTATGAAGGGGTAGGAATATTCTGCAAAGCTCAAAGACAAATATGACTTAATCTCCTATGGGAGTGTCAATCATTGTCGAATGTATTCAACAACTACAAAACTGTTAGATCATAAATCGGCCTATTTTTATCATCAAAATTATTTCAGTGCAGAGACCTTTTCAAAGCATCTTTCAAAACCCCTTCCACTTGCCAAAACGAAAAAAAAAAGTCTTTATTAAAAATAAATAAAAACATTTAAACCACAGATCATCTCATACCCCATGTTTGCTTTCCATCCATATTACATACTGCAATAACATTTGACGAAAAAAAAAGAAAAGAGAAATACACACAATGACCTGATTTCCTGTGCAAGACTCCCCCTTCTCACACAGATGCAAGGCTTCTCCACAACACAGTCAAAAGACTAGGAATGACGGAGGCCCCAGCGCCATGGTAACCGGGTTTGTGCAGCTTTAATCTCCTATGGGAGTGTCAATCATTGTCGAATGTATTCAACAACTACAAAACTGTTAGATCATAAATCGGCCTATTTTTATCATCAAAATTATTTCGGTGCAGAGACCTTTTCAAAGCATCTTTCAAAACCCCTTCCACTTGCCAAAACGAAAAAAAAAAGTCTTTATTAAAAATAAATAAAAACATTTAAACCACAGATCATCTCATACCCCATGTTTGCTTTCCATCCATATTACATACTGCTATAACATTTGACGAAAAAAAAAGAAAAGAGAAATACACACAATGACCTGATTTCCTGTGCAAGACTCCCCCTTCTCACACAGATGCAAGGCTTCTCCACAACACAGTCAAAAGACTAGGAATGACGGAGGCCCCAGCGCCATGGTAACCGGGTTTGTGCAGCTGAGCATTGCGCTTGGAGCAGTTGCTGTGGTTATTGGTGAAGGATTGGAACTGGCCCATTATCTCCACGCCTCCACCGAAGGCCTAATAGGTATGAACAATGTGGCCGCTGGATTTATTGAGCTAAGATGTTGTTTCAGCTGACATTTAATATTTATGATGTGATGGCAAGTTACTGTATGTACTACATGAACCTCCAGTTGTTTTTGTAGGGCAAGATGGTAGTTTGACTCAGTATCAGTAAATCAGTAAACTAAACTCAATTAAAGTGGCAATAAAATGTTTAATAAAAAATCCAACCATTCTTTTTATTCAAATAGGCCTAATAATAACATTTAATAATAATTTATTATTTTTAGCAGTAGTAATAACAATAACAAAAATAACATTATTTTTTATTTTATTACCTTTATATTATTTCGACTAGTGCCTTTTTTTATAAATCAGATTGAATTTTCCAATATGAAAAGTGATTTTATTCCTCACAAGGAACAAAACAGCCTCCCTGAGGAAAGCATATGTTGTATGGCCACTCTGTATATTGTGTGACAGATTCAGTTCAGGATTTGAACACAAAGACTTGTTTTTTCTCCTCAGTCCTCGTTAGTGTCTATGGGCTTGAATTCTGCAGATGTAGAGAAAGAGGTATGATCAATACTCATCCAGGTTTCTCTTCTCAGCTTCAGAATTCACTTGGAAAATACAGCTGTCAGCACCACGGCCAGCCCATCAATAACAACGTACAGTACATCTCCTCAAAGCCAGAGGACTGCACACACTATTGAAAACTCATCGGCTAAGGTATCTGCCTTTATACTTGTTCATCTGGAACATTTTACAGCAAGTGAGTAATAAAAAAACGTATACCTAAATGCCTACAGTTTGGAGTAGGTAAGGTTTTTATGTTTTTGAAAGTCTCTTATGCCCACCTTACGATCAAAAAATAGTCATGTGAATTTTTTTTAAACAACTGTTTTCTATTTTGATATATTTAAAAATTTGATTTATTCCTGTAATGGTATTTTCAGCAGCCAATCATTCTAATAGGCAGATTTGGTTCTCAACAAACAAGTATTATTTTTGTTGAAAGCAGTTGTGCACCTTAATATTTTGTGGAAACGGTGATACATGCATTGATGTACCATGTAGCTGATAATATATGTCAAATGAATACATTGTAATCCTATTATCAAATTGGCTATAAAGTGTATTGCTGATTGGGCAAATGAGGTTAGTCTGCCCTCTAGGGGTTATCAAGAGCTACTGCTGACTGATTTTAAGTGAGTAATAAAAAAACGTATACCTAAATGCCTACAGTTTGGAGTAGGTTAGGTTTTTATGTTTTTGAAAGTCTCTTATGCCCACCTTACGATCAAAAAATAGTCATGTGAATTTTTTTTAAACAACTGTTTTCTATTTTGATATATTTAAAAATTTAATTTATTCCTGTAATGGTATTTTCAGCAGCCAATCATTCTAATAGGCAGACTTGGTTCTCAACAAACAAGTATTATTTTTGTTGAAAGCAATTGTGCACCTTAATATTTTGTGGAAACGGTGATACATGCATTGATGTACCATGTAGCTGATAATATATGTCAAATGAATACATTGTAATCCTATTATCAAATTGGCTATAAAGTGTATTGCTGATTGGGCAAATGAGGTTAGTCTGCCCTCTAGGGGTTATCAAGAGCTACTGCTGACTGATTTTCAGCATTTAGAAACTCAATTAACCTCAAGAAGTTTCATTTTACCATGCAAATCAAATTGTTTTGGAGAAAGATGAAAAAATTAAACTGGAGTTTATTAAAGGTAAAAGATACTCATTTTAAGACCAGTTCAAACTCCTTTAGCTCTTTTAAGAGATATTTAAATATATATAAAAGATAGGCCTTGTGGATTTTTATTTAATGAGAAATATTCACAATGGCAGCACTATGTATAAGACCATAAAGCAGCTTACTTTACACAACTTATTTTTCCAAACTGAGTTTCATTGCTGGTGAAATGACGACACGCAACACTGAAAGTTTATATGAGGGAAAAGATGAGCGTTTTTTTTAATCTGAGGAATCAAAGTAAAAACAAAATGTCATATACAGCACAAGTACTGAAAGAGCAGTTAGGCTGTGTCTGTTCTGCACTCATATTTTACATTAGCACAGTTCTAGAATCCATTTTGCAAACTCTGCTAGTACCTTAGAGCGATTTCTAAATGATTTCAAAATCATATACTTACAGTTCTGCAAATATATACTGTACATACATAATATTAATATAGAAATATGGTTATCTAATGCCATTTTAAGCAGCACTTTTTTTGCACAATGATCAATGTAAAGAAAGTTAGGAAACAACTATTTCTTTTTTTTGAAAGGATACACAGTGCTAATTTGTAAAACCATATACATGAATCCAAGCAGAAATGTTTACGTAATTTTGGGCTGATATGGAGACACTGAAATCACATTGGCAAAAACCCTGAAGTGCTTATAAATTATCTTCCGGAATGGCAACAAAAGTAAAAAGGCATGTATCGGTAAGTATTAAAAAAAATGCACTAAAAATATGAATTAGTTAAACACCATTTCATTAAAAACAGAAACGGAATACTGTATGCAATGTATATGTTATGAAAGAAAAAAAATCTACAATAACAAAACATTCAATACAGAATTAATTTTAAAAAGGCCAGATGGAGAGTGGAATGTGTTGGTTTTGTCTAGATAGACTGCTGAAATGTTTGAAATAAATATACAGTCAATTAAATTCAGGGTGGCGGGCAACAAGTAAACAATCTCAGAGGAACCGCCAAGAAGAATTTGTAAATATCGAATTGTGGTTTTTGGAATCAGTGTTTTTACTTTTCATATTCATCCCTTTTTAAAAGCAACTTAAGAACTTGTTGATCATAAACTGGTATGTTTAAGAATGTTAAATATCATGTTTACATTGCCATCTATTTTGGGAGCACGCAGCTTCTTTAAATCCACACACACAGACACACTCTCTCTAACACACACGAGATGATGAGAAGACATGGTTGGGTTTAGTCGTCCTCCTCTTTAGCTTGAGAGAGTGCTTTCTCTGAGCTCGCCGAGCCCTCGAAGCGCTGGGAGGCGATGGCAGCTTGATGGGACATGCTCTTCCTCACAACGTCTCCCTTTCTCCATAGTGTAATCTCCTAAAAATCCACAAAAGTGTCAATTCATACACAAAACAGATCATGCTCTGGGCATTTAATAGTTAAAATATCACTACTGCTATGGAAACGAGAATGAACCCTTAAAATCAAAGTGGTCAAAGTAGTTATTTCTGGACATCAATAATGAAAATTAAAGTGCCTTTGATCATATAGTCTTAATTGTTTTCACATTTAGTTTGCTATTTTTTATTTATTAATTTAGTAAGAAAGTAAAGACCAACCTGTTGTTTGAAGTAACGTCTCTCTTCTTCATCAATGAGTACAAGATTCAGGTAATAACGAACAGAGAATTTCTTATTAATGTCCCTCATGGTGGGCGTCATCTCGTACCCAGCCAGAAAAAGACGGATAGGGATGGATTCACCTAAAGCCAGTAAAGATAAAGTTAAAAATCAGTACACTCCATTTCAACATTGAAAATACGAGTCACTTGTAAATGTTGTATGTTTCACATTAATCCATCAGAAACGTAATCCTTATAAACGTGTTATATCATTATATCAGCACAATCTGACAGGTAAAATAAAAATAAAATTCAGGTGCATTTCAGTTTAGCTACATACCTGTATAGAAATGAATTTGGTTTGTTAGTTGAATCCAAGCAGAAATGTTTACGTAATTTTGGGCTGATATGGAGACACTGAAATCACATTGGCAAAAACCCTGAAGTGCTTATAAATTATCTTCCGGAATGGCAACAAAAGTAAAAAGGCATGTATCGGTAAGTATTAAAAAAAATGCACTAAAAATATGAATTAGTTAAACACCATTTCATTAAAAATAGAAACGGAATACTGTATGCAATGTATATGTTATGAAAGAAAAAAAATCTACAATAACAAAACATTCAATACAGAATTAATTTTAAAAAGGCCAGATGGAGAGTGGAATGTGTTGGTTTTGTCTAGATAGACTGCTGAAATGTTTGAAATAAATATACAGAGTCAATTAAATTCAGGGTGGCGGGCAACAAGTAAACAATCTCAGAGGAACCGCCAAGAAGAATTTGTAAATATCGAATTGTGGTTTTTGGAATCAGTGTTTTTACTTTTCATATTCATCCCTTTTTAAAAGCAACTTAATAAGAACTTGTTGATCATAAACTGGTATGTTTAAGAACGTTAAATATCATGTTTACATTGCCATCTATTTTGGGAGCACGCAGCTTCTTTAAATCCACACACACAGACACACTCTCTCTAACACACACGAGATGATGAGAAGACATGGTTGGGTTTAGTCGTCCTCCTCTTTAGCTTGAGAGAGTGCTTTCTCTGAGCTCGCCGAGCCCTCGAAGCGCTGGGAGGCGATGGCAGCTTGATGGGACATGCTCTTCCTCACAACGTCTCCCTTTCTCCATAGCGTAATCTCCTAAAAATCCACAAAAGTGTCAATTCATACACAAAACAGATCATGCTCTGGGCATTTAATAGTTAAAATATCACTACTGCTATGGAAACGAGAATGAACCCTTAAAATCAAAGTGGCCAAAGTAGTTATTTCTGGACATCAATAATGAAAATTAAAGTGCCTTCTGAAAATGAACCATGGTTTTACTAAAGTGACCATAGTACAACTGTAGTATTTATAGATTTGAATCATGTGTAAACAAAAACACATTTGAACCATGTGTAAACAAAAATATAACCTAATAAATTACAATTAAGGCGTATTGAATGTTAAAATGTGTTTTAAACAAAGTTAAGTGGTTATCCTTACCCATTTTACTCTTAGTAATTTAATAATTTAATACATTTCATCATTTAAAAGTTTAGTTCAGAAGTATCGTATCGGTATCGATAGCGAAAATACTGCCTTGAAAAATATCGGTATCGTATCGAAAATAGGGATGGGCGTATCGATCCAAAGTATCGATATATCGATACTGACGCGAGTATCGAAAGTATCGATACTCAAACAAAAAATATCGATACTAAGGTGCGTTTTACTTACCAGTGGTTTTGTTTATTTAACAAAACAAAAAATAATAATAATGCGTACAATATGCATTGAATTGGACGAATAAAACAGGAAAAAAAACATAAAAGTTTGAGTTATGTCACAATAAACAAATTGAAATTGTAGTTTGTGCAATTACAATTATTTAAATTGAACCTTGAAAGATTATATCGATCATGTTCTATTCTGTAATGTTAATAGAAATCATACACTGTCAGAATAAAAAAGTTGCAGTTTATGCATGCAACAGCCTGTCACTGGCAGTCCCTAATGGCAGTACAAAATATTGCACTAAATCAAAAGTTCAAATGTTACAAACAAGTTAGAATATTAATGTTGTAATACTGGTAGCACTAATATAAAAATGTGATGATATATGTTACAAAAAAGTAACAATTTTGAAATACGTTGATGGTTGTATTTTATTGTATTTGATCTCAGTATTCCTATCAATGTTGTGTAAGGTTTTTTTTATGCATAATAGTAACCCTAGAATGTGATCAAAAAGTTTAAAATAGCCAGGCTAAGATATATATATAACTATTTTTATGACTGCAGAAATATGTTAATTCAGTATACACATTATCCCACCGGTTACAATTGTGACTGACCATAAAATAAAATTTTTCACACACTTTTCCCCAAATTTTTTTTTTTATTATTTCAAAGGGTTACTAATGACGCATCATTTGGATATTTTCATGTCTGGGAACAATGTGGGATTAAACGGGTTAAAATGCGTTTTAAACAAAGTTAAGTGGTTTTCATTACCCATTTTACACTCAGTAATTTAATAATTTCATACATTTCATAATTTAAAAGTTTAGTGCAGAAGTATCGAATCGGTTTCGATATCGACGATACTGCCTTGAAAAATATCGGTATCGTATAGAAAACAAAATAAGTGGTATCGCCCATCCCTAATCGAAAACAAAATAAGTGGTATCGCCCATTCCTAATCGAAAACAAAATAAGTGGTATCGCCCATTCCTAGTGTGGTTCCTATTATGCCGCCTTTTTTACAAGAGATTGGAGTCGACTCATTTCGGAGAATCGGTTCTTTTGAACAATTCGTTTCAAAGAACGGGATAAAATAACTTATTTGTTGCACATAGTACTGCTCATTATGGGTTTTATTTATACGAGTGTTTTATTTTTCCATTTAATCTGTTCCCCTTCAGATTGTTGCAGCCATGATTCAGCTAACATCGCGACATTTACATTCGATTTCCATTAAACAATAACAACATTTTATTTATCGTTCTTAACTGAAAAAGTTAAGGCTATTTTTAAGTCCAGCTCCTTTTTGGTTGATAAACCATTTCCAGTACAGGTTTTACAACTTGTAACATTTCTGCTTTTTAAAAATCAACTTATTTTTCGCCTCACTCATCAGTTCTCGACTAGTGAGGGACAATGTCCGACCAGCGGTTCTCTCGGATCAACAGGTCGGTGAGTTGTTGGTTGAATTCGGAACAGCATACTTGTGGATTACTCTTGCTATTTCTGTAATATACAGATACGCTCAGAGCGATTTCTGAAAGATTCATTGCGAATCGTGAAGGAATCATTAGGACAGGCTTTGTGAACCGGTTCGTTCGGTTCACTGAAAATATCCAACTCGAAAGAACGATTCGTTCACGAATCAAAAATGTGTCATATGTCACGAGACTAGGTGTTTGTAATTTGACACTTCAACATATTAACATGATATTACTTAAGTCTGGATCCCCCTTAATGAAACGTGCTTTACAAAACAAGTGTGCCCGCGACACCTCCAAACAAACGAACACAGATGTAAATGTTGAATTGTCACATACTCACATTACAGCACATACGTTGCGCCATCAAGCATCGCTCGTTCAAACGTTGTACTACTTACCGATTTGCCCGATAAATTCTATTTTGATCCCTTGATGCTCGAGCCTCTTGCCTGGGTTCTTTAGGGTTACGTTGACTTTCCCAGAGACTGTCTCTCCATCGTAAAACAGGAAGTATTTGTCCTTTTTCCCGTCCTCTGTTTTGTGCTCGACCTTTTTTCTCGTCTCGGCATCATTTAGAACTATGTCAATTTCGGCAGTTTGTCCGAAACTGAAGAAGCTCATCCCGACACCTAGTGCTGGACTGGAATCCTTTCGTATTCTAACACCTGGCCCAATTCCACATCAATACAATTCCGTCCTGTTCACAAGCGAGCTGCTTTATCTTCTGCAATGCATGTACGTTTATAATAGGCTGTTTAAAATCAATTTGAGCGAATTCTTCATATGGCTACAGTTATTAACACATGCAGAGGATTTTTCTCAGCAATGTACAAACAGGCACAAGCTTCAGAAATGAATTTACTTCCGGGATAGTGTAGTCCACGTACATTTTCTTTTCAAAATAAAAGTCTTAAAGAGACGACTGAAATCAAATCTAGCAACAAATTGAATTGAATTTACCAAGAGTCAAATGTACGTAAGAGTAGTTGTATTTAGGAGTTTTACATATTTTAATTTTTAATCATTTGATGCACACAAAATGTTGTTTTATACCCAGGGGTGCACATAAGGGGTGCGCATACGCGACCAAAATAAAAAAATGCGATGTGTAAATTATGTTCAGTCCGTTCATTTGCGTGTCGACAGCTGTTAATGCACAATCGCCTTTTTAGATCGATTAACTGTGGTGCTGTATAAGATTTCCACTCACAGCGAAAGCATAAATCTATAGAACACATCAAAACTGATATTTCTTCTTATGCTGTTTAATGGCGGTTGGCAAACCAGCTTTTGGTGCATTTTCCGCCACCTACTGGGATGGAGTGTGAGGCGATGATATCAAGGGAAATGCTAATTCCAAAAAAAAAAACTCTACCTATATTTTATTATATAAATTGGTTCTTTTCAGAAAATTAATAAGAGCTTTATAACCTTTATGAGAACTGTTTAACACATTCTGTAATGTCATAGAATTAATGCCGGCAGATTTTAATTACTCTTCTAACTGTATTCTTTCCCTTTCATATGCCCTACAGTTAATCAGCACATGCTCTACAGTTTCTGGAAGTCCACAATGATTACATTGACCAGATTCATGTCTTCCTATCATCTGGAGTGATTTATTAAGAGTAGAGTGTCCAATTCTCAATCGCTATATAACTGTATCATCCCTTCTATTACCATAAGCAGTTCTTACATGTCCTACTTGTTTATTTATATTATACAAATGTCGC
>NW_015505211.1:2778578-2834367 GCF_001515645.1 Sinocyclocheilus grahami
CCGCCACCTACTGGGATGGAGTGTGAGGCGATGATATCAAGGGAAATGCTAATTCCAAAAAAAAAAACTCTACCTATATTTTATTATATAAATTGGTTCTTTTCAGAAAATTAATAAGAGCTTTATAACCTTTATGAGAACTGTTTAACACATTCTGTAATGTCATAGAATTAATGCCGGCAGATTTTAATTACTCTTCTAACTGTATTCTTTCCCTTTCATATGCCCTACAGTTAATCAGCACATGCTCTACAGTTTCTGGAAGTCCACAATGATTACATTGACCAGATTCATGTCTTCCTATCATCTGGAGTGATTTATTAAGAGTAGAGTGTCCAATTCTCAATCGAGAAACTGTATCATCCCTTCTATTACCATAAGCAGTTCTTACTTGTCCAACTTGTTTATTTATATTATACAAATGTCACCCTTTGTTACCTTTATCCCATCTCTCTTGCCATATCTTTCTGACAGCTACTTTAATTAAACCTTTAATTTCAGATTTACTCAAGGGTATATGTATGTCAATAGGTGTGTGCTTAAGAGCCTGTTTCTCTATCTAACTGATATTTCATTCACTCGGCAGCGCTAAAACCAGCACTGTTGCCAACTCTCGCAAGATAGATAAGCAACCGCAGCTTAAAAAACAAGTCCAATATATATATATATATATATATATATATATATATATATATATATATATATATATATATATATATATATATATATATATATTTCCCTAACAAGCAACCATATTTTTTTAAATAAGCCCAAAAAATTTATATAAGCATTGTATTTTTAACTGTACTATAAAATAACTGTATTTTTATTTTATACTCAATTTATTTATTTTTAAATATAATAGTATCATCACACTGATTATTTTGTTTATTATTTTATTATATTATATTAAAATACAAAATAAATAAATGCAATAATACTATTATCACTATTAATAATTATTTTATTTTTATAGTTATATTTAATGAGTCACACTATGTGCAGTGTGAGTTACAAACTAATTCTCCAGGCGCTCTCATGAGAACCAGACCGAAAAACTTATGTGCACCCCGTTTATAACATTTGTCATATTGGACGCGGTTTCTGCAGGTCTTAAAAACTCTTAATTCCCGCTTTCTCAAATTAAGGTCTTAAAGTAAAGTCATTAAGTATTCAATCAGTTCATAAAGTCGTGGTATTAATTGTTGCATGTAATGAAAAAAAATCTCAGTATTTTTGTTTTGTTTTCGAATACAAATATCTAATCATCCTTAAATCAAGATGCATTCACTTGAGAAGCAAAATGAAGCCCTATTTTCTGAAGAATTTAACAATATGAAGTGAGTTTATGTTTAAAACAAGAACACATATTAAATCATATGAAAACTTGTTTTCCCTTTGAATTAAGATTTTCTAGCAGAGCCCATTCGAAGCTATTTCTTTTTTCTTTAATCATGAAAAACAAAAAACAATAATTTTTATTAAAAAGTTATGAAGCTCTGTTGGAAGTTGTTGTTTTTTTCCAAAAAGGTCTTAAAAAATCTCAAATTTACCTTCAGAAAACCTGCAGAAACCCTGATCCGTGGCTGATTGAACAATTAGGAGAGCCCTGGTTTGTTGAAATGTCATATTAAATAAAAATTATACTTATTTATAAGTGGAACGTCTTTGAAAATGCTGACAACACTATCTTCATTAAAATAAAAAAAAAGATGTAATGATGCACCCTGGTCTGAGACTTGGTGTCACTGTCATGTAGTTAATGTCTCCCTCTAGTGAGCACAGCTAGTGACAGCACAACTCTGCATGAACACCGGTTACAAACATTCATATCGTTGCCACACGCATGTTTTGTTGAAAACATAAAGGATTTTGTACAAATTTAGGAAGCCAAGTCCAACAAGATATATAGACTATTTGACAGGATTATAAGTGCCAAATGGTTTCTAAGTCTCAGTGCACTCAGCCTCTTAAATCTTGATGAAAGGACCACTTTTAAAGTCTATTAACAAAATATGTTAAACCAGTGATTATTTGATATTAGACAACTAAAAAGGTGAATGGAAATGGAATGGTCAAATTCTTTCACTGCAGTCATAATCCTCTGTAAATCCTGTTTAACTGAAAGTATAAGGCAAGCCATATTAACATTTATTTCTATCAAACTAATACCTATTTTTGATATACATATTTTAATTTGAAGTAAACAATCCAACACTGTCTGGTGTCTTTTTTCAAATGTAATAACTTAGTATTTAGTAGATATTAGTACTTATCCCAGTAGCTACAAATATCTATCCAGTTAGTCACTAGTACGCATTTATCAGGTTGGTTAGTATTTATTCCTTTGCCAATAATGATGATAAACTGCACATTTTTGCCACTGGATCATATGGGGATCTGTTGCTCAGACAACTATTAACTAGTGAGCTAGTGAGATTAGAGATTTTTCAAGTAACATCTGGGATAGATACGATAGTATCTCATACTGAAAGTACTAGTGACTAAACTAAAAGTTGACTAGTTACTAGGAATAAGTATACAGGCTATAATTAGCCTATTAATGAAACCGAAAATAGATACTTATAATTATAAAGATAATTATTGTTTCCTCCTCTGCCCGCCTTTCTGAAACGCGTAGATTTTTACAAAGCTCATCGGTCTGAAAAGCGAGGTGTGCTGTGATTGGCCAGCTATCCAGTGCGTAATGATTGGCCGAATACCTCAAGCGTGTGACGTGGCATTCGTTGCATCCAGTGGGGACATAATTATGGATTATAATAACTTATACTGTCTTTTTACGCGTTGCGTTGCATCGCGCCGCGTTGCATCGTGCCGCGTAAACATAAAACCATGTCTGCATTTGTGATCGGAGAAATGACAAACAAGAAGCGCTACTCTACACTGCTCAAAACTTGCGTTTGAATCATCAGTGGCAAATTCTTTAAATATAAAAAACGTACTTACAGTCTGTGAGTCAGAACAGCCGGCATTGTAGTAGTATTTGGGTTGAAGTGTTCTGGAACAGTGTTGTAAATACAACTTAACCACTGATTTCTAGTTGTGTCCATTTTTGGAAGGCCAAACAAAGTAGTTTCACTTTCACAACGAAACACAGCGTCACACACGGCGGCCAAGAGTGAGCGGCGGCGGCCTATCCACCTTTTTCTTCAACGCGGAAGTAAGCCTATGGGTGAGACTTCCGGTTCATTAACCGCTATAGGTAAATAACGAGGAGAATAACAACGTGCAGTAAACGGTAAAACTGTTTGCACTACAAACCAGTGTGTTCATAATTTCAGATAATACATTAAAATAATATGATAAGACACACCAACTTTCAATATCAAGCAGCAAAACGAACTGTTTTGTTCAGCTAAAAATAGCTGGACGGAGTGGACGCAGATGAAACCGGAAGCCATACCCATATATTTTCCAAATGGCCGCGCCCATTTTTACGACAAGAAAAAGGTGGATAGAGTGAGGAAGGGCCGGAGGGCTAGAGTGAGCGGAGGCTGGTGGGCTTGAGAACGGCGCGGCCGGCGGATTCGACGAAGGAGCGGCCGGAGGGCTTGCAGCAACCACATGTGACGACTCCGGGCTGGACTCCGCTTCGTCCACGGTGAAAGCCGATCCGGCGATCCACAGCGCTAAGTTGTTGTATTTCCTCAGCAACCAGCACGGATCAGCTCCAGGCATGACGAAGCGATAGCATTCTCTTTTGGAAGGCCAAACAAAGTAGTTTCGCTTTCACAACGAATCACACAGCGCCTTCACGTCATGGCAGCGGCGGCAACAATACTACAGCGAGAATAAAAGTTACGCCTTCTTTCTTTGCGTGAACATTTGGGCGGCGTTATGCAAATCTTCCCACATCGTGACGTAGACATGTGGGGGGCGTGTTAGAACGAGCCATTTTAGGTAGGCGTGGTTGACTCTTAACTTTTATAAAGAATATCTCTTTAGATTTGAGACTTTAGTCTTTGCAACTTTACAGATCTTCTTTATGCACCAAGAGCTTGTAACACTCCAAAGAGAAAGGAAAAATTGAAATCGTGTCATATGACCCCTTTAACTAGTGAACTAGTGACATGAAAAATGTCCCTAAAAGTGATAGATACTTTTGTCTCTTACTTCAAGTAATAGTGACTAACTGGAAGGTGACTAGTCACTAGGAATAATTACTATACAGGCTATAATTAGCCTACTAGTGAACTTGAAAATAGATACTGTTAGTCACATAAAGTGACATAAAGTCGTAAAGTAACATTACATAGATACTATGTTTTCATGGGGGGAATTGTGAAATGAGCTTGCCATAAAAAGGGATAAACTGGAGTAGCATGTGTTATGCAAAGGCAGTCACTGGTTACCTTTTGAATACGCGCTTGTGATTGGCTGTCCAGGCTGTCACTCCATCTGTGGGCGTGGCCAGCCCACTCCACTCTAAAACACGCTGCGCCCTGAGAGCGCTTCATAACAGTCATTTCATTTACAACCGCACAAGGCATGGTACGAGGCACACATCGCTGAGTTACACAGTGCAATCAGACACAGGGCTTCACTGTTAGTCAGCTCTGATCATGTGCGATTGTTAGAGTTAGCAAACTAGACAAAATCTTCACTGCACTTATCCTCTGTTTAAGGACAGTCAGCTGACTTTGGCTTTAATTTTGTGATGGCAGAACCGCAGCAACAGCTGGTTGACATCGACCCGGATTTCGAGCCTCTCTCCCGGCCGCGATCATGCACCTGGCCGCTGCACCGACCTGAATTCAGCGAGCCGGGGAGCTCGAACACGTCCTCCCCGGCGCCGTCCGTCAAGACGGAGCAAGGCATCGTGGACTTTATCAACAGCCTAAGTTTACTAGAAGAGACCGAGGACTACCCGGAGGAGAAACCCGTCCTTTTGAACGACTTCCACTGCCAGGACAACTGCGTTCATCCCCAGCAACAGCATCCCCAGCAGCCGAATCCCCAGCTGACTCACCCGCAACAGGTGCCGCCGCTCCCCGCACCTGCCAGCAGCTCCAGCCCTGCAGCGGCCCAGAGGAAGAGCAGCTCGTCTCGTAGGAACGCGTGGGGGAATATGTCATACGCTGACCTCATCACCAAGGCGATCGAGAGCTCCCCTGAGAAGCGGCTCACCCTGTCTCAGATCTACGAGTGGATGGTGAAGAGCGTCCCTTACTTCAAAGATAAGGGCGACAGCAACAGCTCTGCCGGCTGGAAGGTAATGGCTCTCCAAGGCCAAGCACAAGTGCCATTAAAAGTAGCATTAGAGGTCCCATCATATTGAATATGTTATATTTAAATACACTAACATATAGAAGTATTTTTGCAGCCTGAAAGCATCCTTTAATGTGTCCATTAAATAATTATTTTGCGTTTGCAACTCAATTTAAAAAAACAATTAGGAAAAATAAGGGATGTGATTCACAATATAAGTGGAAGGATGAATGTTTTTCTACATTTATACGTGTGCAGTTGTTAGCTAAAATAGCAATTCATATCCGATAGTAATCTTTTACAAACAAAAACACAAATTTTCTTAATATCGTAATCTGTTTTTCCAGTAAAAATACCTAAACTACCTTAAAAGAAGATGCATTTAATGTGTAAGACATTAAAATTTTTTTGAGAATATCTTAAATTAATTGTTTATCATTTCAAGTATAAATCTAACATAATCAAGAAACAAGATTTATTTATTTATTTAGGCTGTGTATTTCCTCCTAAATGACCTTTTTACCTGACCTAATTACCTCTACCTGACTGGTCATTTTTGTTGGGAACCTAATGTAGGCAAGCTTTACAGGGGGTCCTGGGTGGGTCTGGCCTGACCAACCATGTTCTAGCCCACCCCTGCAATCACCCACAACTGTCTGTCCCATCTTATATCTCTTATATCTTAGAACTAGTGAATTTAATTCACTAGTTCTAAGATATAAGAGATGTATAATATAATGCTTTTGACTTGAGCTAACTTTTGGTGTTACCACATGAAGCACATGTTGAGACTTTTTTATTTACGTAGCATAATATATGACAGTAACAATTATCCTTCAAAAGCGCAGTTGGATTGATTCTCTCTCAGAGCAAATGAATGACATGCGGTTTGTTATGGAATTTAAGGCTCGAAAGAGAAGGGAACTGAGCTCTCAGTGTTCAGAAGAATGCATGACATCTCAGTATCAGCTGCGATTTTGCTGATGCCAGTTCAGTTTAATCGTTTATTATCCTTGATAGAAGAACTTGTGGATTGGCTTTCTGTCATCAGCCTGATGTAGAGAGAGGGTTAAATAAGGGGAAATAACAAATCGTACCCACTCATGAACAAAAAAAAACCCCCCGCTGTTTTTTTTTTTACTTGCCCTCATGTCATTCCAAACCCGTATTACTTTTTCTCTTCTGTGAAGGTAGGAAATTTGTTTTGCATGCTGGTACTGAATCTTTCATGCTTCAAAAAGGATGCAAAACCGCCATTAAAAAGTGGTCCATACATCTTGTGCACTATATTATTCCAAGTCTGAGCTTAAGGCATACAATAGCTTTGTGTGAAATATAATGAAAAGAGTGACCAAGTAAAGTCTTTAAAGTTTCTACTTTTTGTGAGTAAACTACTGTTATTTGTCTTGTTGTGTGACTGAACTGTGGTCATTTTCATCGGTTGCAGTCATGTGACGTATTTTTCCAGCGCTCATGCAGAGGTATGTAGTAAGTCTTGTGATTTGACGACACATTTCTAGCTCCTGAGGTGCTTTGAGGTGCCTGATGACTAAAACCAACTATCATGAGTCCTGTAAGGCTGCCACGAGTGAGGTGGAGCAAACAGAGAGTGGTTTTAGTGTTGAAAGGATCTTTGTCAACCTGTCATTTATCACTAGAACACTTGTTCCTGTCACTGATTCACCCCTCCATACAAGCCACTTTTGTTTCTTTGCTTGCTCGGTGTGTAAATGGAAATACAAATCCTTACCGTCACACATGTCAGGGCCTCCTCCCAACACTGAGCTAAAAATACCGGCAGGATTACCTGTCATTACAGGGAGACACATTTACCTGAAAGGTGTGGTCCGCCCCCCTCCTCACCGCCATCGGCTCTACACGTCATGGCAAAACATCGTCTGGACTCCTTCACCTGTGACATCATAGTTTCAGCATTCCAGTCACTCGTAGGATGTTTGTAGGGGTTGGACTGTTCTTTATCATCATACTGTCTACACACCTGAGACAATACAACAGTATTCTGCTACCTGTCTATTCTAGATTCCAGTCTATAATTCATATTTTTATATATTAAATATTTAAAGGGGTCCTATTATGCTCTTTTACAAAGTCTTGATTTTGTTTTGGGGGTGTACTAGAACAGGCTCTCATACTAAGTTGTTCGAGAAAAAAAAAACATATTTTACATTATTACAACACCTCTCTCCCCAGTCTGGCATGAACGGCTCGAATAGTTCCTGTATCAAATGAAGGCCCGCCTTCTGAAATACGAAATGTGCTGTGATTGGTTAGCTGGGCCAGTGTGTGTTGTGATTGGCAGCACTCGACGCCTGGTTGGGAAATGTCATGCCCCTTACCATAGCTGCCTGCCAGCTTCAGTGTAAATATTGCGTCAATATCAAATTAATTTGAGCACGATTTAAACCCGGATGATTGTAACCACTCTAAGTTCATCTGCCTTGGGAAAACTAGCGTGCCTCCGACATACTGTAGTGATACCACTCTTTGCCTTCTCTAGTGCAGCTCAACCAGGTCTCGTCCCATTCGTCGATATTTGTGATATCACAAATCGTGGAAAACGAGTCGTTCGTTGTAGTTTTTGAAAAGTGATTTCTGTTAAATAAAATATCTCCTTTTAAAGTGGACTTTGAGCTTTGTAACTTTGCAGATCTTTTTTACGCTCAAACAGCAACATTACATACTAACTAAAGTTGAAAAAGTGAAAAAGCATAATAGGATCCCTTTAAAATAAATATATGCATATATATTTTAGACGATTAACAAGCTGCAACAAATAATTTATTAGGTTTTAAATTTGCAGTAATAGCTGGAAAGGATACAACTATGATGAAACTTCAATACAGCTATAAATTCAAAAAACCCACTTTTGATGGAAAATGATGTCCATAATGTGATTTCTTTATGATTTCCAACCCTTTCTAACTGATGCTTGCAAGACACCACAAATTATTCTTGAAACTGTGACAAAACTTCATCTGTGTTAGCCAGCTGGATACATTTAACAACTAAAGTTGAAAAAGTGAAAAAGCATAATAGGATCCCTTTAAAATAAATATATTTTATAAATATATGCATATATATTTTAGACGATTAACAAGCTGCAACAAATAATTTATTAGGTTTTAAATTTGCAGTAATAGCTGGAAAGGATACAACTATGATGTAACTTCAATACAGCTATAAATTCAAAAAACCCACTTTTGATGGAAAATGATGTCCATAATGTGATTTCTTTATGATTTCCAACCCTTTCTAACTGATGCTTGCAAGACACCACAAATTATTCTTGAAACTGTGACAAAACTTCATCTGTGTTAGCCAGCTGGATACATTTAACATGGTGACATATTTAAATCAGAATAATTTGCAACAAGAAAACCAAATGCTTAAGTTTGAAAGATATAAAAACTGTATGCAAATGTCTGTTAATGGAAGACATACTATCATTGCACCACTTTTTTTGCTTTTATTCTGAAACTTACACCGTGTGCTAAAGAGTTTGTCCTAACCAGCCATGATAACCAGATATTTTGTTGATTGGTTGGCTGTGGTTTCTGTAGTGTAATGCTGAATTGTTCTTTCCACTTCGGAATCTCATTGGTCCAAAACACCAATGTTCTACATCAAATGTGTTCTAATTGGCTGTTATCGTGCCTTTTGGGCCACATCAGTTTCATTGTGGACAGATTGCTTATCGCTGGAATCATGTTTAAGATTCATAATCATAACTGAATGAAAGCTGGAATTGTGTGCAAACTGATCACTTTTGTTTAGTACACTAGTTTTTTTTTTTTTAGTTTCAAGCCTTGAATTTAGGTGTAGCTGCTAGATAGAAGTCAAGGAGGTTGAAGTGAAAAATGCTACCCTGTGGTTCAAGTGTCTCCAGGGTTCAGAGGTCAAAATTTAAAGGTCATGCCACCAAGTTTGTGGTGCATGTAATGGGAGTCCATACTCATTCCCTTAAAAGCCTTGGCAGTTTGCACCCAAAGCTAGAGATGTTACTATGTGTGGTATTGTGATACAATCTTGTGTGGAGCCTTACTCTAGCTCATCTTGTGTAATTCAACACACCCTTTATAATTCATATCGTTTTATTGCCATTTTTACTATTTTAATTCCATTCATAATGTCATTAACAGCACTAAGAGTTACTCACCCGAATTAATAAATGAACTCATGTGGTGTTCATTTAGGTATTTTAGAAGAAAAAAAAAAACAAGCTTTCTCACTTCCCCCTCTTTCTCAAGCTTTTGAAAAATGTTTAACTCTGAGCCCTACTTACAGCACATGAACCCTGTTACCTCTACATGCTTTGAAGTTCACCATAGGCTTTCACCTCACCCACTAACACTCACACATGCACAAACATGCAAGCCATACATTTGCACGTTAGTGTTTTCGTTTCAAGGCACACACAATATTTGTTCAAGCTTATCTTGAGCAGATACCAGTTTGTATCCTAGTTTGTCGTTCAGTAAGTTTCGAGTGTAGGCGTACTGGCCACTGATTCTCCAAAACTATAGTCACTTTTGACCTGTTTGTGGATTCAAAGTGTGCATTAGTTTTAAAATCTAAATTCTAGAATTTTACATTTATCTTATTCAGTTTGTGAACTCTGGGGCAGTTTCTCAGAATGTGTTTGACAGATAAATGTCAGTACGTACAGGTGAAGTGTGCAGAAGTTGAAGTTTGTGGTTTGTAGATGATACCTGCTTTGCATAACACGAGTAGTGCATAGTTAGCATTGTGCAAGGTGCAGCAAAATTGAGGGACATTTTGCTTTTACACACACTCAAAGCGAAAGAGAGAAAGGTAAGGGAGGAAAGGTTTGAAAATGAAATAAAAGCACATGAAGTGCTGCTCCACCGTACCACAGACAGATGAAAGACTTCATCACTGTGGCTCTGTGAGTTGGTGCAGACTTTGGCTCTGTGGGTACCTGTGGCTTTTAATCTAGAGGTACATCAGTGTGCAAGCATGGGACAGTAGCGTGACAAAAAGATACATGTGAAAACCCTCTGAATTCATCAGATATCAGAAAAAAAGTCCCCAAACTGAAATGTCAAATGACGACAACCGGATGTCAGCGCCAAATGCAGAAAAATAATGTCATGTAGTCACTTATGATTACAATTCATGTGACAAGGTATTTCATTGTGTACTTTAATTGTTGGCATCAAAAATAATAGTGAATCATGATTTGTTATTTTGAACTGGATAGGTTTTTCTTTTTTGTGAACAACTTTATCCCAAAAATATAATTTTTGTGCTTTTTGTGTGTGTGTGTGTGTGTGTGTGTGTGTGTGTGTGTGTTTTTTGTTGAACTCATGTTCCCGGCCTATAAAAAACTGCTTATAAATTTCTCATTCCTTATTATTATTATTATTATTATTATTATTATTATTATTACCAAATATTGGATTCAATCTTCAATCTTTATCGACTTGTTTTCTTTCAATTAGCACAGGTTTTGTTTTTCTTTTTGAAACTGATTGGTCCGTTCCAAAAAGAAATACAAAACCTGTGCTAATTGAAAGAAAACAAACTGCAACAAAAGACTGAATCCAAGATTTGGTGATAATATAGAATAATGAGAGATTTACAAAAAAAATTTAAAAAGGCTGGTCATTTTTGACAGAATTGTTTTATTGGGTTAGAATTGGTCAAATTGATTGGTAATGAATGAATAGATTTGGACTGAATTAAAGTTAACTTTAGGTAAATTGAAATCAGTTACATTTTTAAAGCTGATTTATTTGAATGGGTGTCCAAAGGACAGATCACATCTATAGCGGAAAACTAAATTTGAATTGAAATGATTTTCACTGAATTGCACTGAGGTGTAGCATTCCTGCAGATAAGAATGAACTATGAAAGCCTAGACTGTCTTTCATGATGAAGACACAGAAATGGGTATAAGATAGACAGGAATTTACCCTTTAACTTGCCAGAGACATTCCTTAAAAACTTGTTTGCACTTGCTATGGAAAGACATATGCATTTTAGCTGAAAAAAAATTCCCTGGACTCATCAGTGCTGAAGTCGTGCCAACTTTATCTAATTATTCCAGAACGCAAGACAATAAGACATTTGTTTTATTTGTCAAAGCCACACAACAAGAAATCAGACCTCTCACCGAGCTTTTACTTACCACAAAAGACAAAACATGTCTCGCAAGTTCGGGTCGAGAAGATTTTATTTATTTTTTCCCCACCAAGGCAGCATTTATTTGATCAAAAATGCAGTAAAAACAGAAATACTGTGAAATACTATTACAATAAAAAAACTGTTTTCTATTTGAATACATTTTCAAATGTAATTTATTTCTACAAAGGCAAAGCTGAAATTTTCAGCAGCCATTACTCCAGTCTTCAGTGTTACATGATCCTTCAGAAATCACTCTAATATGCTGATTTGGTGTTCAGTTATTATCAATTATTGCCGGTGCTTAATTGTTGAAAATTATTTTTTCCTAATTATTGATAATTATTCTTAATATATGAAAACACTGAAAGGTGCAAAGATACAGCATACCACGTTTAGGTTGTTCAGGACAGCTGTATCATCTTTCAAAGTGTGTGTCTTCAAAAGGTCAACAACATCCAGGCAGTGGTAACCACCACATCTCATTGTCAGATCTGTCATATAGAGGAACGCACCTCGCTGATGCCATGTTTATGGCGGAGGTCCCATGGTACCTACACCCTATATGATCTTTGATCCCATTTCTGTCTAAAAATTCTCACTCTTGGAATTCCTCTTGCTAAACCCCAGAGAGTTCAGAGGCATCTGGGGTCACTAAAAGGCAGCAGAGGGTATTTTGTGCCCCACTGTACTCTAGCCCTACTGCACAATCACAGGAGGTGACAACAGCTCCTCAGAATTGTGGAGAGAGGGAAAGTAGAGAAGGAGGAGGATGAATGGAAGGGAAGGAAAAGGGGGTTACTATGGAAAAGCATCAAACATCCTCCATTCCTGAGCACTGCACTCATTTCCATCTGCGCGTTTCTTAAAGCATTTCCTCTGCGTTCCATCAGAAAACACAGCGGCTTGTGTTTACAGAGACATCAGTGAAGTTGGCTTGAACCGCTTACATCAACATCTAACAGTGTTTCCGATAGCATATTGTCATGCTTAACAGTAATTTCTGAACTTTTTCCCCCCTGCCCTTATGTCTTTCACTTTTTGAGTACTACTAGACAACATCAGAAAGAATGTGAGATTGTCAATTCATTATTGATTGCTGACATTTGAAACCTCACAAATTAACTTCATTAATCAAGTTTCGATTGGATCGTGTTCGTGATTATTCAGAATGTCTCCTTTTGTGTTTCATAGAAGAAATAAAGTCAAACAGATTTGAAATGGCTTGAGGGGGAGTAAATGATGACAGAATTTTCATTTTTGGGCGAACTATCCTTTTTAACCTAAAAAAATAAACATGTTAAAGCATCGTTTTGTGTAACTCTATGCTTTCCTGTCCTTCTGATATCCAGCTCTTCTTAGCAAGGGTCACTGACCTATGAATGTCTCCGTTGTCCAGTGCTGCTGCGCATCCGTGTCTCTCTGTAACAGAGACGCAGTATCTTGAAAGCAGCTCTCTCTGAGAAAACACTGATGAATGACTTCCCCTGTTTTATTTTCTACCACTAATCATTCTCAGCATTGATTAGACTTCTGAGTCCATGTCCCTCCTGTGTGTGTAAATCATGCTCCGAGAATGCCTGCACATGCACATGCACATGCACATGCACTTTTTTATGCAATGTTTCCATTTTCATAAATAGCACATTATTAGTAGAAATATATACTTTTTTTAGTATAGAAAATGTCTTTCATGACTTGAGCATCTTGTAGTGTATTTTTTTTATCATCAGAAGTTTGTCTATGATACCAAAGTTTCTATTTCTTTTACTTCTGGCGACACAGATATGTGAAAAAAACTGATAGATAGATGATAGAGATTAGATTAGAGAGATAATTATTCAATTAAATATTTTAATAATTTATATATATATTTTTAAAATCTTAAAAATGTAATTTTTCATGGCTGGTAAGTTGTATTAGTTGTTATTGCATTACTTTGTTATTATGAAAAATATATATTAAAAAAGTTCATAATTAAATATGTAATATTAATTTTTTTTTATTATTATATTATGGCAGGTACATTTGCTCAATTCAATTGTGATTGGCAAAAAAAAAACAAGATTTTGGCTCGCACCTGTGCCTGCTAAAATCATATCTGTTGCCCCAAAGGGATCTCATTAAAACCACGGCTAAATCAAACATGGCCCTATTCTCTGGCCTCTGCTGAGAGCAGTGATATCCTTTTCCTTCAGTGTAAAACTTCAGCCGCTACTGGACCTTAGTCATGTTGAGTCCAGTGGCCCCGGTGGAACCTTTTGGCTTGAGGTTATTTTTGCAATTTCCTGTAAAAACAGTGCACACGTCTCCCACAGTGAGTGATGATGCGTTTCCTGCTGAGTGGCTGGAAAATAGCGACATTCCCTCCACTGAAAAAAACACACATTCTCTCTCACCCTGGCCAGGGAGACGGGGGGCACCAGAGTTTGATAACAAAACTCGTCGTCAGCCTGTCTGGTTCATTCCAGAATTCAGACTTGACTCTGCTGTACAATATGAAGAAGTTTTGCCATCCTATTAAAGCACATGGAAATTAATGATGATGCTAACTCCCACTAAATCAAATTTTATAAAACTCAAATATGAGTCTGGAAAAAAAAATTAGGCTTTAAAACATAACATGCGTATAGGGCTGCACAGAGTTTTGTGAATTTTATTAATGTTTCTTGCAATGATTGTATGGGGAAAATCTGTGCAATTCTAAGGAATAGATGTGAATACAGGGCTGAGAGTCCTACACACTTATTTTTTTGCTGAAAGCATTATCAAATTAATCAACATAGATCTTTGTGAATGTGATGTTCTGTGGAGATTTATGGAGGTATTATAAGGCCAGACTTGATTTATCCTTTCAGCATTTGATTGAATCATGAATGTTAGACTGTGATATTACTGGATAATATTACTTTACCCCGCCTACTTGGTCTTGGTTACATCAGAAGAAGAGGGAAGTTGTTATAGTGGCCAGAAAAGTTAGTAGTAGGAACGCCCAGATCGATCATCCGGTGACCAGAATCGGACAATAATAAAAATATTATTTATATAATATTATTTATTAATATTTAAAATTAGCTTTTATTTTTATTTTTTTATATTTTAATTTTAGTTTGTTTCAGTAACTTTGTTACGGTTTTGTCTTTTTTTTATATTTATTTATCGCATTTAATTTCAATTACATTTTTATTTCAGTATTAGTTTTAGTATTTTAGTCCTTCAACTTATTAAATTTTTCCATTTTTCATTTCAGTCTATTTCAAATTCTGAAAATGATTTTCAATAGTTTGTTTTAATTTTAGTTCATGGCAGCACTGGACTTGTTCAGTGGTCTCATGACTTCACCAATGCCATAAACCTTTGATGATGCCAAAAATGTCAACTGTGAAATGGAAAATGCAAAAAAAACGTGAAGTGGAAATTTTTTTAAATTTGTATGTGAATTCAGGGATATCACATACAAATGTGAAATGGAAAAACAAAGATACGATTTTCATAATTTGCATAAAAACACTCGCTTGAGGTAGATAAATTTATCAAATATCCTGATGACGAGAAATTAGCAATCGTATCAAACCCTCAGTTGATCAGCCTTTATTTTTAATAAAAACTAAATAATTTTTTTAAATAAATAAAATAAGTATATTTGTTAATTTTTTTATTTTAAGTTGTCTTTAAATATTTTTATTTTTTTTTTGTATTGGGGAGGAGAATGAGAGACAGAGCTAGAAATAGCAGGGGAGGGACAGGAGGTGTGTTATTCTTTACACCGTCTCACAATAACACACACGCCCCTGCAGGCCTCTGGGGGCTAGTTGAGGGGGGGCTCCGCATCCTGTAACACACACACGTACACGTGCAGACATGCACTCATAACAAACACACAAATGCACACACCCACAAAAGCACGTTTACTCCGATACATGCACACAAAGGCCAGGTGCTTGTCTTCAGAGGGTGTTCCCTCAGAAGGGGGTCCCTCGGTTCCGTTTGTCGCTTGCTTTCTCTCTCAGGGGAGGCTGCTGCTCACTGGATACCGGTGGGCAGAAAGACCCTCAATGCTTGGCGCCTTACTGGAAGTCTATATTTTTCTCAGTGGCTTGTGACATGAACCGTTACCACACGTGCACTATGTCAACTGGCACCGACACAGCTTAACGTACAATACGTCTCTATTTTCTCAAGATAAATCTACAAGTGGCAGAAAAAACATACTTCAGAATTTCTCAAAGTAATTTTTCATTCACCATGAGGGTCAAAGGCAGTGAGTGGACATTTGTTGATGTGGGAAAGCCAGGATAAAGAGGTGTGTGTGTGCGTGTGTGGGTGTGTGTGTGCGTGCGTGCGTGCGTGCGTGTGCACACGCCTTTTCTGTTTGCGGGAAAAAACCAGAGATGAATGAGAATAGATAAGGCTTGCTCACATGACCTTGGGCTGGATGTGTATGTCCTTTCTTCTTCCTCTGCAAAGGTGTGTTGTCACTTCCAGTTAGTATCCTTGGTTTAGAGATTTTTCATTGAGCTCTTGCATACACTAAGTTTTTGGGCGAGTAAGTTTTTTTTTTTTTTTTAAGAAAAAAACTTTCATTTAAAAGGATGGATTAAATTAGTCACAAGAGAAAGTACAGACTTTTACATTTGTTACAAAAAAAAATCTATTTCAAATAAATGCTGTTCTTTTGAATTAAATAATGAAATACTAAAATGTATAATAATAAAATGTTTCTTGAGCATCAAACCAGTATATTAAAATGATTTATTTCTGAATGATCATGTGACATTGAAGACTGGAGTAATGATGCTAAAAATTTAGTTTTGCCATGACAAGAATAAATTACATTTTAAAATATATTCAAATAGCAAACCGTAAAGTATGTTGGGTCATTGTATTGCATTTAAGTATGGTCAGCGGTAATCACTCCTCCATAGGCCCTAATATATGTATACAAGTCTGCAAGCTAGATTAGAGCTATAGCAAATCAAACATTTTTGATGTTTGAAAGAGGTTGTTTACCCAAAAATGGAAATTAATTTTCTTTCTATTTTAAATCTGTATGACCTTTTTTTTTTTTTTCCAGTGGAGCACAAAAAGAGTTATTTTCCAGAATGTCCATTCGCTCTTTTCTGTACAATTAATATAAATGGAGAGGAGAGCTGCTGAGCTGCAAAAATGACAGAAAAGTGGCAGAAAAGTAGCACAATTGCTCTCTTATCTCAACTACGCATACAAGCATATTCAAACTTGGTACATCAAGATGCCTCATACCAGTTTTGATGTTGTTGACACTGGACAACATTGCTTGAAAGTGGAAAAAATTTAATGCAGAGAAGATTATCAGTGAACCATTATTTTAGATTTGTTCAGTTCCTCACACACACCCAGTGGAGCACAAAAAGAGTTATTTTCCAGAATGTCCATTCGCTCTTTTCTGTACAATTAATATAAATGGAGATGAGAGCTGCTGAGCTGCAAAAATGACAGAAAAGTGGCAGAAAAGTAGCACAATTGCTCTCTTATCTCAACTACGCATACAAGCATATTCAAACTTGGTACATCAAGATGCCTCATACCAGTTTTGATGTTGTTGACACTGGACAACATTGCTTGAAAGTGGAAAAAATTTAATGCAGAGAAGATTATCAGTGAACCATTATTTTAGATTTGTTCAGTTCCTCACACACAGCTCTCAGACTTTAGGAGAATTATAGCACATAACTCCATATTTTATTGTGTTTTTTGTTCTTTTTGTAGTTTGACAATCCCTAGTCAGTGTGTGTTTTTGTGTGCAGAAAAGAGCTGCAAGAATATTGTAATAAAAATGTTCACAAAACTAAGTCTCAATAGTCTGGAACCACATGATGAGGGTGGGTTAATGATGACACACATTTTTGTTTTAAGGTCAACTCTCTCTGTAATAGTACAAGTACTTGATCTCAGACCTTCAGTGCCTTTACTAGTACAAACCAGCTTTCTCCTTTGTACGTTTTAAAGACAGCGTGCCAAACCTCTATGTAGTCTCAGTCTTTCCAGTTGACCCTGAGCCAGATGTGAGAGAACTAAAAAGGAATTGAAAAGTCTTAAGACCTAAAAGGGTGAAATGAACAGTCAAACTCATTTAGTGAGTTACAAAGTTCATGTCGGGTCACCCTGTTATTAAAGCAGAATGAAAAAAAAGAGGCTGCAGCAGGTTGCTCTGGTTTCACCCCCCCCAAAACACACACACATTATAATAGAAGATTTCACTCATTTCACTCAACAGAAGAGCTGAATCACCTTCAAAATTTGTGTGTGTGAAAGAGAATGCGTTTCATTTCATCCTGTTCCCTTACATGCTTTTTAGTTGTCTCTGCCTTTCCTGCCCCTCCCTGGAGCGACCACATGAAATGATAAAACTTCAGATCTGAGTTCAACCCAGGTGTTTGCTCGTGTGTATGAGAGTTAGTTCGTAAAGGTGGGATTGGATTGATTGGGTGGGGTGTGGAAAGCAGTTAGAAAAGCATGATAAACCTCAGTGGGTGTCGAGATGACTGACCTCCTGCCCTCTTTGTCCCTGTGCACATGTGAACATGTTTGAGCGAAATAGATGTGTGTAGCCGCACAAAATACCTCACAGGCAACAAAAATCACAAACAAGTTTTCTAATATTGCTGTTTTTTTCTTAGTCTGCAATGAGATTATATGGAGAGCAAAGAGAGACTTTTGACTCTTCAGACTTTAGAAATCCAACATGTTTCTTTAGAAAATCTCACACATCTGCAATCCAAAGGTCTGAGATTCAAACACTGCTAATCAAGTTTGCCTATTTGCTGGGGAAGCTGGTGGTTGACCTAGAAAGTCCTGCTAGTTAAGAAGCCTGGTTTGAAGACCAGCATCCAAAACAGGCAAATGAGTGGTATTGCTCAAAACTCTTACTACTGTATACACTAACGTTCAAAAGTTTGGGTCAGTACGATTTTTTTTTTATCGAAAGAAATTAATGCTTTCAACATATGCATTAAATTGATCAAAAGTGACAGTAAAGACATTTATAATGTTACAAAAGATTTATATTTCAAATCAATTCTTTTTAACTTTCTAGTTATAAAAGAATCCTGAAAAAAAGGTATCACGGTTTCCCCAAAAATATTAAGCAGCACAACTGCTTTCGACATTGATAATAATAAGAAATGTTTCTTGAGCACTAAATCGGCATATTAGAATGATTTCTGAAGGATCGTGTGATTCAGCTTTGCCATCACATACAGTGCCTTGCGATCATCATTGTTAATTTTTTTTGTTGCAGCCTTATGTTAAACTGCTTTAAATTTCCCCCCCCCCCCCACATCAATTTACACTCCATACACCATAATGACAAAGCAAAAAACAGATTTGTGACAACTTTGCAAATTTATTTAAAATAAAATGCTTAAATAAGTACATTGCATTAGTATTCATACCCTTAACTCAGTACTTAGTTGAAGCACCTTTACAGCCTCAAGGTTTTTTTGGGTATGATGCGATAAGCTTTGCTCATCAGCATTTTGCAATTATCTGCCATTCTTCTCTTCACCTCTTCACCTCTCAAGCTCTGTCAGGTTAGATAGGGGCAGATGCACATTTTATTTGAGAAATATTTGATTGGGTTCAATCCCAGGCTCTGGCTGGGCCACTCAAGCACTTTCACAGAGTTGTCTATGAGCCATTCTTGCTGTGTGCTTAGGGTCATTGTCCTGTTGGAAGGTGAACCTTCTGCCCAGTCTGAGGTTCTGAATGCTCTGGACTAGGTTTTCATTAAGGCTATCTCAATATTTTGGTGCATTGAGCTTTCCTTCTACTCTGACGAGTCCCTCAGTCCCTCCCGCTGAAAAACAGCCCCACAGCACGAGGCTTCTACTTTACTTTTGGGATGGTACTCTGCAGATGATGAGCAGTGCCTGGTTTCCTTCAAACATGATGCTTAGAAGTTTTTTTGGGTATGATGCGATAAGCTTTGCTCATCAGCATTTTGCAATTATCTGCCATTCTTCTCTTCACCTCTTCACCTCTCAAGCTCTGTCAGGTTAGATAGGGGCAGATGCACATTTTCAGGTTTCACCAGAAATATTTGATTGGGTTCAATCCCAGGCTCTGGCTGGGCCACTCAAGCACTTTCACAGAGTTGTCTATGAGCCATTCTTGCTGTGTGCTTAGGGTCATTGTCCTGTTGGAAGGTGAACCTTCTGCCCAGTCTGAGGTTCTGAATGCTCTGGACTAGGTTTTCATTAAGGCTATCTCAATATTTTGGTGCATTGAGCTTTCCTTCTACTCTGACGAGTCCCTCAGTCCCTCCCGCTGAAAAACAGCCCCACAGCACGAGGCTTCTACTTTACTTTTGGGATGGTACTCTGCAGATGATGAGCAGTGCCTGGTTTCCTTCAAACATGATGCTTAGAATTGAGGTTCATCAGACCAGAGAATCTTGTTTCTCAGTCTGAGGGTCCTTTGGGTGCTTTTTTGCAAATTCCAAGTGTTTTTTTCATATGTCTTCATTGAGGAGAGGATTGAGTTTGGCCGCACTGCCATAAAGATTGGTGGATTGTTGCAGTGATGTTTGTCCTTCTGTAGGTTTCTCCCATCTGCGTGTATGATCATGGAGCTCAACTAGAGTGACCATCAGCTTCTTGGTCACCAGTATAACCAAGGCCCTTCTCCATCAATTGCTCAGTTTGGCTGGGCGACCAGCTCTAGGAAGAGTCCTAGTTGTTCCGAGCTTCTTCCATTATGGATAATGGAGGCTACATGCTTCTGTGAACCTTCCATGCAGCAGAATTTTTTTCTGAACTCTTCCCCAGATCTGTGCCTTGACACAAGCCTGTTTCTGAGCTCTACAGGCAGTTATTTTGACCTCAGGGCTTGGTTTTTGCTCTGATTTGCATTTTCAGCTGTTAAACCTTTTATTAAGACGTGTGCCTTTCCAAATCATACCCATTTAATTGAATTTGCCACAACAAATCTACAAGCAATATGAATATGAACATCTACAAGCAATATGAATGCTCCTGAGCTAAATTTCAGCTGTGCCAGATAAGGGTTTGAATAGATAAGCAATGGAATTATTTAAGTTGTTTATTTTTTAATAAATTTGCAAAGATGTTAAAAACCTGTTATTTGCTTTGTCATTATGGTGTATAGACTGTAGATTGATGTGGGGAAAAAAAAGTAACTTAAAGCAGTTTAACATAAGGCTGCAACATAACAAAACGTGAAAAAATGAAGGGGTTTGAATACTTTCGCAAGGCACTGTATATAAAACATGGAATATCATGCAGTTCCTACTTGATTTCCTCCTGCAGGGCCGTTTTGAAGAGATTGAGCAAGAGGTACTCCTCACGCTGATTGGAAGCGTAGTTGTACAATGTGAAAATGACAGAATCCATGAACTTGGTGGACTTGTTCTGTGGCATCTGAAAGATCAGCTTGGCCAGATAGGTTGGATTTGTCTGAGGAAAACAGAGAGGGAAATCAACAGGACTGCAGTAATGTTGATTTTCAAACAATTCTTGGATTAGAGTTGATGAGGTTTACCTGTAACAGGTAAAAGAGGAACTGATATGCCTCTAGCTTCTCCCTCTTCTCTTTACTAAGAGCCTTCAGGCCTCCTTTCTGCTTGTTCATCATCATGAGGTTGGACAGCTCGCCCTTGTTCTTCTTGGTGAGCTTCTTGCTGTGAGAGACCACCTCCTGAAGGGTGATCTTGTTTTTCACCAGCAGGCCGATCTTGATGTCCATCAGATTGAGGTCGTTCTCCAGCTGCTGGTTGGAGCGGATGTTGGTGATCACCTCTTCTCTAAGCCGCATCAGTTCTAGCTCTTCCTGGAAGTCCTGGTCGCTGTGATCCAGCAGGTGGACAAACTTGCGAACGACTGCCATCGGAGGATCATCTGCGTTGACTGTTAAAGACAGGATTTAGAGTTTTATGGTGTTCAGTGCTAGTGTACTCCTATACTAGTTGGAGGAATCAACTTGAAGGTATACACTTTTAAAATTTTCTGTCTTTTTCTGAACAAAAACGTTGATGACTCATCCTGCACTTTTGTCCAAATAAATGTTCTATGAAGTGTTCCTCCCCTTAAAGGTATAGGCAGTGTTGGGTAAGTTACTCTAAAAAAGTAATTAATTACTAGTTACTAATTACATCTTCAACAGTGTAATTAGATTACTGTACAAATTACTCTCTTCAAAAAGTATTTAATTACTTATTACTAATTACTTTCTAAATCCTATTTCAACCTCGACAAGTAAATGATATAAGGATAGACATGAAAAGGTTATTTTAAGTCTTTCAAATAAATAATAGATAACTACATAAATTATTCTGGTCACAGTTTAGATTAGAGTCCAATTCTCACTATTAACTATCTATTAACTATGACTTTTGCCTCAATATACTCCTAATTACTGCTTATTAATACTTAGTAAAGTAGTTGTGAAGTTTAAGAATTGGGTAGCATTTAGAATAAGGTCTTGCAGAACAAGACATTAATATGTGTTTTTTTTTAAGTAATAATAAATAGCCAATATCCCAGTAATATTCATGCTAATAACCAACTAGTTAATAGTGAGAATTGGACACTAAAGTGTTACCAAAATTCTTATTAACTCAAAGTATTTAAAGTGAGAAGGGTACATAAAAAGCATGCATTTTAAAGCAGCACGATGTAACTTTTTCGGTGTTCAAAATGTGCCAAATGTATATAATGAGCGAGCGTACATCATGAATTCATCTTCCAAACCGAGTTTTTGTCTTATTCCGAATCACTATGGTACACTTATAATAAGTACTTATATTTGGACTATTGTAGCCTGGTCGGGTCGTCACCGCTGCGGAGTAACACATACCTGCGTGAATAGCCAGAGACATAAACTTAGAGAAGTAGCTCCGGTTGGAATGTTCTTCCGCGGGATGTGTGCAGTTCTGTTTATTAACCGCTAGCGCGCCAAAGGTTACATAGTGCTGCTTTAAGGTTAGATTTTGATGTTAAATCCACTATTGCATTGTATATAAATGTTCTACAGTCTATACACAATATTAAGTTCAATTACATAAGAAGTAACTGTAATTAAATTACAGAAAAAATAAGAGTAATCCGTTACTTTACTTTTTCATGGGAAAATGAATTAAATTACACTAACTAATTACTTAGTAACTAATTACACCCAACACTGGTTCCTACACTGCTCCAACACACAAACCATGTAGTTTTTAAATAAGCCTGAAGGACTTGATTAGCTGGATCAGGTGTGATTAATTAGGGTTGCATCTAAACTCTGCAGGGCTCCGGCCCTCCAGGACCGGAGTTTGACACCCCTGCTGTAGACAGAGCTGGTTTTGACGGTGATTGTTTGACACTACCATTGAGAAATTTTAACCAAACTATGTTACAGACTTTTCATTAAGACCCTAAAGAATATTATCAACTTGTGGAAAATGGGCATCCAATGACCCCTTTAAATATCATACGTTTTTGAGGAGTCACATGACATTTTACAAACTGAACTAAGTTGCCTTGTCATAATAAATGTCAAATTCCCCGACATGTCATGGGTCTTATCTTACTTCCTGCTGACCGCATTACAAAAAAAGATATTCAAACATCAATAGGCAGTGAAGTAGTTTTGTTGAATCACACTTTTTAAATGTATGCCTTCCAAAAGATATCAAACTTTACTTCGGGGAAAAAAAAACAAGCCATTGTATACGTGAATTTGTATTTTAATGTATTTTTTAAATGATGTCATTGACCCAAAATTTACATGCATGGTATTGTGGCCAGTCAAAAACCTGTCAACTTTATAAGAATGAATAAGAATGTTTGGCTGTAGGAAAGTGAGGGCAGAGTAAATTAATCTTAAAGAGGAGATAAGATCCTAAAGGCATCTCCAATGCTGCAGGATTAGTTATTCAGAAGTTGCACTGATGGCATTATCTTTTCAAAGAGGAGAAAAAGAAAATGGCAGAACGTAGGAGGAGTCGGGGCAGACAAGTGTGGCGGCACGACCGTTTTTCAATATTCACACTGCAGATTCCCAAAGAGGCCTTGATGGTTAGCGGCCTGTTAATGAGACCTTCTAAAGAAACTTGTAAAAAAATTAAAGAGCTCATTTATCACAGCCCACATATCATCCCTGATAGGAAAGTTAAAGTCATTACACTTTGAAGTGTTTCTCTCACAATACTCCTTAAGAAATCTTTTAAAAAGACTGTCGAGGCACAATGTAAAGAGAAGCGTGAAAAGAAAATGGGTGAACCTCTCAAAAGTTGTTTTAGGCCCTGTCCACGCAAACGCGGTTATTTTTAAAACCGCAGCTTTTTCTACGCAGTTTGGCCGTTCGTCCACACGCAAACACAGCACCAGTTCACTGAAACCGAACATTTTTGAAAACGCCTGCCAGGGTGAAGGTTTTCAAAAACTCCGGTTGCAGTGTTATCATGTAGACAGCGAAACCGGAGTTTTTGGCTTGTGACATCGGCGCCTGCACTGTTATCTCCGCCTACTAGAGACTTTTTCAGGCTTCTGATTGGCCAACATGGCTTTACGGTTGAGATTATATCACCACCTGTTGGTTTGGCATGCTCTTGACAGTGCTTCATAGCATGCGTTTGGCTCTGTCAGGTTAGATAGGGGCAGATGCACATTTTCAGGTTTCACCAGAAATATTTGATTGGGTTCAATCCCAGGCTCTGGCTGGGCCACTCAAGCACTTTCACAGAGTTGTCTATGAGCCATTCTTGCTGTGTGCTTAGGGTCATTGTCCTGTTGGAAGGTGAACCTTCTGCCCAGTCTGAGGTTCTGAATGCTCTGGACTAGGTTTTCATTAAGGCTATCTCAATATTTTGGTGCATTGAGCTTTCCTTCTACTCTGACGAGTCCCTCAGTCCCTCCCGCTGAAAAACAGCCCCACAGCACGAGGCTTCTACTTTACTTTTGGGATGGTACTCTGCAGATGATGAGCAGTGCCTGGTTTCCTTCAAACATGATGCTTAGAATTGAGGTTCATCAGACCAGAGAATCTTGTTTCTCAGTCTGAGGGTCCTTTGGGTGCTTTTTTGCAAATTCCAAGTGTTTTTTTCATATGTCTTCATTGAGGAGAGGATTGAGTTTGGCCGCACTGCCATAAAGATTGGTGGATTGTTGCAGTGATGTTTGTCCTTCTGTAGGTTTCTCCCATCTGCGTGTATGATCATGGAGCTCAACTAGAGTGACCATCAGCTTCTTGGTCACCAGTATAACCAAGGCCCTTCTCCATCAATTGCTCAGTTTGGCTGGGCGACCAGCTCTAGGAAGAGTCCTAGTTGTTCCGAGCTTCTTCCATTATGGATAATGGAGGCTACATGCTTCTGTGAACCTTCCATGCAGCAGAATTTTTTTCTGAACTCTTCCCCAGATCTGTGCCTTGACACAAGCCTGTTTCTGAGCTCTACAGGCAGTTTTTTGGACCTCAGGGCTTGGTTGTTGCTCTGATATGCATTTTCAACTGTTAGAACTTTTCTGAGAGGCGTGTGACTTTCCAAATCATACTCATTCAAATAAACTCCACTCGAAGTGTAGTAACATCTACAAGCGATATGAATGCTCCTGAGCTAAATTTCAAGTGTCTCAGAAAGTGTCTTTGGAATCATTTCAGTTTTTTATTTCTAATAAATTTGCAAAATTGTAACAAACCTGCTTTGTCATTATGGTGTATGGAGTGTAAACTGATGTGGGGGAAAAAAGTAATTTAAAGCAGTTTAACATAAGGCTGCAACATAAAACTTGAAAAAAAAATTTAAGGGGTATGAATACTTTCGCAAGGCACTGTATATCTAAAAATAAATTCAAATAGAAAACGGTTGTAAATTGCAGTAATATTTCACAATATTACTCTTTTACCATGTTTTTACCATATTTTTAATCAAATAAATGCATCCTTGGAGGCTTAAGATACTTTTTTTTTTTTTTTTTTTCCATTTTTCAGAAACATCCGAGACAACGTTGATACTGCCATAACTGATATAACTCCAAAACGTAAAACAGCAACCTCTGAGCAATAAAAAGTGGCTTTGGGCAAGATTAAAGGGTTCAAAGTGCTAAACGGCTTAGTTTTATTTGAAACTACAGTTAATCAGTCATTTTTCGCAGTCGGACTACTTAGTATTGTTGCTTATAGGTGCAAAAACGTTATTTAACCGTTACAGTGACTGACTGATAAGCAGTACTGCAATCAGGGACTCTCTTCACATGTCAGACAACACAGAGGAGCGCTGAGTCTCCTCGCTACATCATAGGGCAGGACTTTGTATAATTTATTAGGGCATTTTACTCCCCAAAGGTCCCATTGGAGGCCCCTGTGTGGGTCTGCTCTGTGCAGAGCAGGAGGGCAGACGGGGCTCCTATCAGCTTCACGCTGCTTTTCCTGAACGGATGGGCCGAGGAGGGCAATGGGCCCTCTCTCTAACTGCACATGTGGGACGTCAAGTTTTTCTCTTTGTCCCTCTGTCTCTGTCTCTGTTTCACTCTCTACCCAGCTGCCAGTATGCACACTAATACACACACTTACACTCACTTGTGCATATGTTTTCTAACTACTAACCAAAAGAAAACAGACTTTGAACAAGCAAGATTAGGGCTCTTTGCAGTTTATGCGTTTATCCCTAACGGTAGGCATGAGCAGGATTGTGTTATTCTTTACAGCAGTATCAGGTAGATTACAGTCCGTGTGTATGTTTATGTACATCTCATTGTGTTCGCCATCATCTTTTCCTGTCCCTCATCTCTGCGACCACATGAAATGAAGGTAAAGTGCAGCCTGCTAGAGATTTCTTCATAAGTGCAGGTGCTTTTATTACTCCAGGTGCTTACTTGTTACTGTGAGAATCTACTCCAGATTACAGTGCTACTGTATTTCTGTAGGCGTCACAGGAAGGTCTGAAATCTGTGTTTGAGGTCTGATATTGAATTCAGTTTATGTTTATAATTAAATACATTTTAAATTAATTATCACTTTAAAAAGATCACGTAAATTATTTGTAAAACTTTGTGTGCTTAATTATAATAGTAAATAATTAATTGGTTGTCGTTTTTAATTATCTCTCTCTCTCTCTCTCTCTCTCTCTCTCTCTCTCTCTATATATATATATATATATATATAATTTTAAATATATAAATATTTGATATATTTAAATATTAAATTGTAGTTTTTAGTATAATTAAAACATAACTGAAAGACAGTGTAGCTAAATTTTTGCACATTTTAAAGAAAATGGGAGTGATATTAGCCCAAGAAAATCTCTCCTCCTAAGGTATGGTGAGTGGTTGCCTACAGTATGTGGTTGCTAAGGAGCTCTAATTGGTTTTTAATACTTTGCTATGTGGTTTCTAGAGTGTTCTGGGTAGTTGCTATTCAAAGAGATCACTTCACCCCACCGCAAAATGTAAGGTGTCAGTTAAGCCTGTATCATAAACTGTCCAGGGCATGTTACGCACAATAATTTAATACTGAACAGATTTCTGAAAAAGTCAATGAAAAGTTCAGCAAGTTCTGCTGAATAAAAAGGAAAAATTATGAACACTCTGAATAATGCTGCATGTATGTATGTATATATATAGAATACTAATAAAATAACTACTAACCTAAGTTTTTCATTCATAACAGGTTCCCTGACACACACATATTTTTATTCTCTTCTTTTTCACTTCAGTGTTAAATATTTACAATGAAGGAGAGAGAGAGAGAGAAAGATAAAGCGGATGTGCGCAGGAGGAAGTGGTTAGCCCATTGAAGTCTCTTGTCACAGCTTATCTCGAAGGACCTCTTGCCGTTCTGTGTTGAACTTGTACATTCCACTTGTGTTTATCTCTTCTCACTGAAATCTCACCCACTGACATTATTGTCTCAATCAGAACTCGGGAAAAGCACTTTTTGACATGTATTTTTGTCTATCTATTTATATTTATATGTATATTATTTTATATATATATATGCCTAGTTACCAGACATATTGAGCCTTGCTGCACACATGGAACCTGGCAGGTTCGAGTCCAGCTTGCATCAAGTCTTGATCCATTCCTCATCTATTTCTCCAATTTTTTTTTCTCAAATGAAAATAAAAATCTTTGACATCCATTTCAAACGGTACGTTTACTGCTTTCTGTGCATATGGCAGGGAGGGAGGTGTGGTATTATGTTTATGTGTGAACATCAGGCACTTATCTGTCAGTTCGCACCTGGTCTTTGGAAGCGCTGCTTGTTTACTCGGACTGGCGTTCGTTGTCAAGATGTCACGGCTGACTGGCTGCAGTCAAACAGCTGTGCAGGAGTTATCCAATCCACTGGAGCCAATGTTTGAATATGTTCTCAGTAGAGCATTTTACACCGTGTCTACACTGCAGGCCTTCCCATTATTACTGTAACAAAGCAAGTGCATAATGTGTTGTGAGCGATTTGCTCTCTTTTAGTGCAGATAGTACCACCACCGCTTTCTTCAAATTAGTTTTTTAAATAAATATTTTAACAAAATATTTTTATTCAGGTTAATTAAAAAATAACTGTAACACAGTGTAATTTGAGTGGCATGTGCCCATGCAAATTTTTCATCATGATGGCTGCATCTCACTGATTTCATTTATTGCATGTGGAGCTGATTCTGTTTGACTGGCAAACTGACAAACCTTTATTTAACAGCCTGAAATTAGATGAGTTTCAATTTGCACAAACCCTTAGCACATTTCCCACCCATCTCTGTAGAAATTGGTGCATAGGTCCACAGTTTTTCCATCTTACACTTCAGTTGACTCAGATCTTACCCAAAGGGGATTTTAATGCACACTTTTCTTTACTGTCGTAGATCAGTTGGGGATATCCCAGATCTGAGACCAAAGGTCATTCTGTAGCCTTGAAATACCTTGCATACCTGTGATAAGAGAAGAGTAGAGAGAGGCGAAGGCCCCACACCATGTATAGATGTCCCATGTACTGATGTCAGACCAGAATTACTAGGTTAATTCACCCAAAATTACAATTGTCATAATTTTTTCACATCCTTCCAAAATAACTTGTGTGCTATTTTTTGAATCTTTGAAGCCATACGGTAGTGTTGTGTGAGGAACAAAATGAAATTTAATTTATTGAAAATCTACCCTAGCTCTCAAATCTGATTTGCATTTGTGTGCATTCAAACAGCATCCAGAATTGACATCTGTGACACAGTTGAATTGATGCGCTGATGTGTCTAAAGGGCCTTTTTCTGATTTTGGAGGAACAGATTTCATGCAATCCTGGCTATTACTCACTTCCTGTACTGTACATTATAAAGCTGACCCTGAGATCAGTAGTCAAAGACTAACTGCAAGCTTAAATCTATTTTGAGGGTATTGAGTAAATAACCATACCTGAACCTGAAATTATTCTGGCATTAGCGTAATTTTGTTCTTTTTGAACGTGTGATCACCAGTTTGATTAGAAAACTGTAACACCTTCTCCGTCGCATTCCTGTAGTGACTCATATCCTGCCGCCCGGCCTGGTGTGCATGTGCAAAGCGTGTGTTCTGAATGTGACTGTGTGTGTGTGTGTGTGTGTGTGTGTGTGTGTGATCTGCTAATGTGACTAGATGAATTTATGCATGAGTACCCTGGAACACTCACAACATCCTTTCTTTCTTTCTTTAACTGTCTTTTCTTCTTTATAGGAGGAGTGAAGTGTAGAGTTTCAAGAGACAACATTTTGTCAAATTATGTTTTTGGTATAGCAAAGTTTTCGATCAAAAAAAAAACTGAAAAATTAAGTGTTTAGTGAAAGTATGTTTTACTGATTATAAGACCAGGTTGTTTTAAATTTGTAAAACCTTTTACATTTTAGAAAAATGTACATTTATTTTGAATGTTATAAATAAAATTATATTCTTTTTTTATTGTCATGAATGTTACTTGAATGAGAGTATGTATGAAAAATACTGAGTGTATTATGGTGCAATTTTTCTTTGGAATGTACAGTATAATGGTACTATAATGGTTACTGATACTTTTACATTGCCTTTGCTGTCAACTAACGATCACTTAAATTGAATCATAAAAAATTAAATAACACTGTTTCATTTAGGAAATCTTAAATGTAATATTCGTTTTTTTTTTTTTTTTTATATATATTAGCAAACAAGTCAGAATGAAAACAATGTAACATCTCAATTCAACATCATCCATCCCTTCCGCCCCCCACCCTCCCCGTACAGTATGTGGAAAATAATGTGTTTTTGAACCTTAAATCGCATAAACACATTTCATTACACCAAATCACAAAATAATGTTATTTTTAGCAACAAACATTTTAATTACAAAATAGTCAAAAATATCATTCGAATTAATATACAACTTTAATATCAGCAGATATGAAAATTATATATATTAGAATTTTATTTTCTTATATATTTTAAATATTATAAAAGAACAAAATATAATTTTAATAGTATCCCTTTTAACGGTTATCGGCCTGAACATATTGATTATCAACTATTAATATTGGACTGAATTTTAATATCCAGGCATCCCTATTATTTCTGTCTGTCTTTTTTATTTCTGTCTTTCTTTGTCTCTCTCGCTCTCTCTCCCTCTCCCTCGCCCTCTCTCTCTCTCTCTCAGTCAAGGTGGAGTGAGGCTATGCTGTGGGGGTTCCGTTACAGTGTAGACAGATGCCAGACTGCCCCATACGTTATTACTCTCCCTGTGTCTGTTTGCAAGGGTCTGTCAGCAGTACTGGAGAGGCTGTCCTCCTCTACACACATGCACAGATACACACACACACACACACACACACAGCGAACTCATCGACCCCGTCCCTCACAGCAGGAAAACATTCCCACTGCCCCGCCTCTACCTCAACACTCCTCCTCCTCCTCCTCCTCCTTCATGACTCAATGCTTACTACCTCCCTTCTTCACCACTTTACTTTCCGTACTGGTACCACTCTTTCTCATTTTATCTCTATTCCTCCAGTTCTTCCTTTTCCTCTCACTCAGCATCCTTTCCTCAGCTCTGTTTTCCCTCATTATTCTTATCCTAGTAGGGCCAGTTAAACGGGTCAGACAGAAGATCCAGAACGGGTGTTTCCAGACCCCCTGCACACTTGCTCATTCACCCTGTTCGAATCTATGCAGGCGTTCTCTTCACTGATTCTGTGATGTAGAAGCCGCATTTCCCTTGACTTGACCTCTGTGGTCATGACCTTCAGCTGACCTTCTTCTGAGGCTTGAGCCTCTGCTTTCCCTCTTCCTACCAATTTACTTCCTGTTACACAGGAAACAGGCAGTTCACCCCACCAGTAAAGTGACACTTGATTTTTTAATTTAAAATGTAGTAATACATAAATACTTAATTTGCTTGGACCAATAAAGTCAAACTGCTTCAACTTTCTAGTGTTGATCTAGTAAGGCTTCACACAACGATTTAGTTTTTTGAATGTTTTAGAGACACATAATAAGCATATAACCAGCAACTCTTCCCTTTGAAAGATCCAAAGTGTTTTTACATGTGGATCCATGTGGTCTATGTGTATGGTTGCAATTTCTAACTTTCTTCTTTTATTTTGTACATTACTTGAATTATACTAAAACAGGCCTCATTCATTTTTCACATTTTTTTATTATTATGGATTATATGCTGGATGGGTTTTATTTTCTGCACTTATCATCATAATTTCTTGTCCCAATTTCATGCTAATGTAGAATAAGGATGATATCACAAATTTGCTTTTAGATCTGATACCAACTACTATCAATGACGCAAATAACTCTATTAAATGTATTTATTTTTTCTATTTTTGAGAGGGAAATTAGTAATTATAGCCGTTTGTCATTATGTACTTATATTATTTTTATGTTTGTTGTTCATCATTACAAAAAAAAATTTAAATTTGAAAACACTTCGATCATCAGACATTCATCAACACCATTAATAAATGTCACATTTACTCTTTTATTTTTACCATTATTTATTATGAAATAACTACGTTATGACCTCTGGTAACATTGTTAATTTTATACTTTAATAATTATGATGGCATGTAGGGATGCACGATATTGGATTTTTGCCGATATCCGATATGCTGATATTTTTCAACTCTTTTTGGCCGATAGCCGATGCCGATACCGATATATTTACTTTTGTTTGGAAACAATACCAAGTCTCTCCTGTGTGGAAATTATAAGCAAATCATTTTTAATTTTGGTAAATTTTTAACTAGAACTTCATTATTGTTTATTTAATTCTAACAAATAAGTTCTAGTTAAAACATTTTTATAATAACAGTACATTAAAGCTTTGAAAATAACTATAAATAAACTATATATATCAATTGCTGAATTTTTTTCTCAGAAAGATGCAGTAGTAACCTTAAAATTTTAATTTAAGAATTAACATTTGTAGATGGTCTAAAGCAAAAGAGATGTAAAAATTCTGAAAATCTTTTAGAGCTCATAATTTGTTTAAAAAAATATATTACACATTAATGAATAAATCAGTATATATAAAATTATTTAATTTACAAATGTCATGTTTGTGATTTTTTTTTAAATTCATGTAAGCTATAGCTTCTGACCTTTAAATCAAAACATACTCATAATTTTATGACATCAATTACTGCTTTATTTAATCAGAAACACAGTCTAAATATTGTTTGTGTATTGTACTTTCACTTTATTAAAAATAGGCCAACAGTGCCCCCTACGGAATTAAAACTCCTTTAGGCATTAGGACCCAGGGGAGGCTGCTGCTGCTGCCACTGCACGTGCTATTACGGTTTACTCTATCATACACCGAAGCGTCATTCTGTACATGCTTTCTCAGTTTAAATGCAGCATCCAAAAGAGTGAATCTAATCATCATTCAGACAAAACTTTGCTTCAAAAATGAGTCACACTGCTGACGTGATGTAATCGCTAGCACACCCTGAGCACATGAGTTAACCTATTCCTCTTATCAGCAAGACATATCGGCATAATTTTTCAAATCGGGCCATGCCGATATTTACATTTAAAGCCATTATCGGCCGATTCCGATATTGGTCCGATAATATCGTGCATCCCTAATAGCATGGGATCATCAAAATACCACACAAAACAAATTACCAATCACAATTTCATTCTTGAGTTTGTCCTTTATCCTCTTCTAAATGTCTGTATGGTTTACTTTTTCCTGTTCATCTCTTCTCAATGAGCAGTTCAGGCCTGAATGATGTCACTTTTCCCCAAAGAAATCACGATAAGAGTTAAGCTAGCAAAATATTTTAGACTTTTAAATTGTACTATGATAGTCTCTCTTCTCTTTCTTAGTAGATGTTGGTCTGGTCAGGGTGTGAATGGAAAAACTGAAGCAGACAAAATATCATTAGCGCAGGATGTGTGTGTGTATAGGTTGAGTTCAGTGTGTGCCTCCAAAAAGGACATGACTATTACAGCTTTTCCTCTGCCAGCTAACTGGCTATTGCTCTACTTCATATTGTCACTAGGCTCTGAGAAGGCTGCTTGTATATGATTGTCTGTGATTGTGTGCAAATATTGGCTGTTTTGTCTATCAAAAGTCACTTCTCTTTTATGTGACTGGTGTATCTCGTATGTTTTGTTATATCTGAGTGTCTTACAACATTAAAGCATGATATTATGACATTGATTTGGACAATTGCAGGTCATTATGATTAGTTTTCTGTCAGATGTCTATACTCAGATTTTCATGTTCTCATCTCGTTCTTTCTCTCTCTCTCTCTCTCTCTCTCTCTCTCTCTCTCTCTCTCTCCCCCTGACAGAACTCAATCAGACACAATCTGTCCTTACACAGTCGTTTCATGCGCGTCCAGAATGAAGGAACTGGGAAGAGCTCGTGGTGGATGCTGAACCCTGAGGGGGGAAAGAGCGGCAAGTCTCCACGCCGGAGAGCCACTTCCATGGACAACAACAGCAAGTTCATAAAGAGCCGCGGACGAGCAGCCAAGAAAAAGGTCAGCTGAGGGGGAAAAAAATCTCTGCTTGCTCACTAGGTGCAGATTCACTCGTTCTCTCTTTTTCCCTTTCTCTCTCTCTCTCTCTCTCTCTCTCTCTCTCTCTCTCTCTCTCTCTCTCTCTCCCCCTGACAGAACTCAATCAGACACAATCTGTCCTTACACAGTCGTTTCATGCGCGTCCAGAATGAAGGAACTGGGAAGAGCTCGTGGTGGATGCTGAACCCTGAGGGGGGAAAGAGCGGCAAGTCTCCACGCCGGAGAGCCACTTCCATGGACAACAACAGCAAGTTCATAAAGAGCCGCGGACGAGCAGCCAAGAAAAAGGTCAGCTGAGGGGGAAAAAAATCTCTGCTTGCTCACTAGGTGCAGATTCACTGTGTGCCGAAACATTAATGTATTGGTTTAAACTACTGTAAGCATCACTCAACATAAGGCTTCTGCAATCAGTTATTTAATTATACATACTGTTAAAAAAAATCTTGTCTTTGATTTTTGTCTGTATAAGTGGCACATTGCAACACCTCAACTAAATAGTTAGCATTGTAATTTATAAAGCGGTCAATACTGAAAAGCATAAATTGTGCTGCATTACAACATGCCTTTAGTTGATTTCTATTTTTGATGCACTTCAAGCTACTTTATTTTCCCTGACCATCTGAAACCAAAAACATTTTTTATGAATATAATGTGACATTTGTTTGAGTTTTTAATTTAATTAAAATTTTATTTAATCTGTTATATGTTTTTGTTTATATCTGCGAAGCCAACTTGTTATGGTTCTGGTCTCAGGACTACTAATTTAAACAAATAATATATTTTTTTAAAATACTAATTAAAATAATAATTTTTTAAAATGTTTTTAAAAACATTTTTATGCACAATTTTAGTGGTGCTAAAATTCTGTGTAAAATTACTTCTCTGTTCTAAAACAACCCAGAAAAAAAACTTTTTTCCTTCCTTTTTCCAGTCAAATTCAGTTTAAAAATAATTCATGGCCTCAAACTTAAATCTCATTGGTTTGCATTAATGAGATGATAAATAGTTGTGCTACTTCCAGTGTAGACATGGTGTTAAAGTGACTTACAGCAATATATATCTGAGCAATAATGTGTTACAGTTGGTTTTCATAGCTCTTCTTTTGTATCTGTAGATGTCGTTGCAGAGTGGGCTGGACGGTGGTTCTAACAGTCCTGGTGCTCAGTACCCAAAATGGCTCGGCAGCCCCAACTCTCACAGCAATGATGACTTTGAACCCTGGACCACATTTCGTACCCGTGCCAGCTCTGATGCCAGTACGCTCAGCGGCCGTCGCTCACCGTTCCTACCTGAGGAGGATGAGGCCGGTGAGGTTCCCATCGGGTACCCAGGCACTAAACTGGGCGGCCCCCTCCCCAGCCTTTCTGAAGTGACGGGTCACCACGGTTCCGAGAACGTGATGATGGACAATCTCTTAGACAACCTCAACCTCATCTCACCCAAAAATAACACCCAGGGCAGCCAAGACGCCCAAACTGCACTGTCTTCGCCCATGATGCAAGGTAGCCCTGGGTACCCGTCTTACAACTCCCCCAGTATGGGTCCTCAGCCCCAAGTCCAGCAGGACTACCGGAAGTGCCTGTATGTACAGGCTGGGGTAGGCGGACTGGGTCCCATTGCCATACCGACTTTATCGGACAGTCAACCAGGAGGCTACGGACCCTTCGTGAGTCAGTACAACTGTGCTGCAGGGCTGCTCAAAGAGCTGCTGAGCGCAGATTCACATCCGAGAGGGGACATGATGCAGCCTTTAGAGTCAGTGGGGTCTGGAGAAGGGCGACGGGTGCTACCTAGCTATGCTAGTCAAGGACAAATGGGACAGGGGGGCAAAATGATCACGCATCCTCACCTGCACGCGCACCCACACTCGCTTCATCAGTTGCCCTCGCCAGCAATGGGCATGAATGGCTGTGCCCTTTTGCCCTATGGGCATCCTGTTCGCCTCGGTAACATGAAGCTACAACCACACCTGCCTCATCACGCTCAACTAGGAAGAGGCGGAGGCGAAGCCGGGATGCCGAATTACACCAATGGCAACGGTTTCCACAGGCACGGACCGGGACCTCACCAACATCACAGCCACCCGGAGCGGCTGCCCAGTGACTTAGATGACATGTCGATCGAACAGCTGGAGTGTGACGTAGAAACCGTCCTTCACGACACGCTCATGGATGGCGATGCTCTGGACTTCAACTTCGACCCCATGAGCAGTCAACAGAGTTTCCCACATGGGGTGAAGACCAACACGCATAGCTGGGTATCTGGATAAACACGTTATCTACTCAAAACACATACAGATTGGTGAGGCAGGATGTTTATAATAATATGATATGAATTAATCATAACAAATGTGTGAATATATATGTAAATATGTCATAGACATAAGCAGAATGCTGAATGCTGTAGGTCATACCAAAAGGCTACACATACAAGAACCTTACATTTCCTTCCCATCTGCAAGGAATCAATTATTACAAGCGTAAAATAAAACAAAAGTAAAATAAATAAATATAATTTTGCCATAATTGAAGCCCATCTCCGCATGATTGCGACTTTATTTCCCATTATTGTGTCTCTGTCTTGCCATTCTGTCCTTATTTCTCACAGTTGTGCCTTTTTTTTATAGATAAGAATACATATCTCGCAATTCCAATTTTATTTCTCCCAATTCTGAATTTATTTCTCACAATTGCAGCTTTTTTATAGATATGGAAATATATCTTGCAATTTAAATTTTATTTCTCCCAATTCTGAATTTATTTCTCACAATTGCAGCTTTTTTTATAGATATGGAAATATATCTTGCAATTTAAATTTTATTTCTCCCAATTCTGAATTTATTTCTCGCTATTGCAGCTTTTTTATAGACAATTCCAATTTTATTTCTCCCAATTCTGAATTTATTTCTCACAATTGCAGCTTTTTTTATAGATATGGAAATATATCTTGCAATTTAAATTTTATTTCTTTTAAATTTGAAAACACTTCGATCATCAGACATTCATCAACACCATTAATAAATGTCATATTTGCTCTTTTATTTTTACCATTATTTATTATGAAATAACTACGTTATGACCTCTGGTAACATTGTTAACTCCCAATTCTGAATTTATTTCTCGCTATTGCAGCTTTTTTATAGATCTGGAAATATATCTTGCCATTTAAATTGTATTTCTCCTAATTCTGAATTTATTTCTCACAATTGCGACTCTATTTCTTGTAGTTGTAAATATATATCTTGCTATTCTGAATTTATTTCTCCTAATTCTGAATTTCTCACAATTGTGTCTCAATTTTTCGTAGTTGTGAATATATATCTCGCAATTCTGATTTGAATTCTTCCAATTCTGAATTTATTTCTCACCATTGTGACTTTATTTCCTGTAGTTGTGACTATATATCTTATAATTCCGGTTTTATTTCTCCCAATTCTGAATTTGTTTCTCACAATTGCAGCTTTATTTCTTGTAGTTGTGACTACAGAAAGTAGTCGACCGAAATGCCTATTACTGCCGCATGTACCGCCACCTACTTTATTTCTCATAGTTGTGACTGTATATCTAGAAATTCCAATTTTATTTCTCTGAATTCTGACTTCATTTCTCACAATTGCAACTTTGTATATCTCATATAAAATAGAAAAATTACTGACATCACAGATGTCATTTAGTTCACTATTACCGTTTTCTCTTTTCTCTCTCTGAAGAGTGTGCATGCACCTCATGAACTGTTTACCTCAGTCAGAACTTCTGCAACCAATCAGCAGAGGCCAGTGAATGGTCATTATTTACTGATTTACAGTACATTGTTCCAGTGACTCCATGAATGTCATCATAATCTTCTTTTTGTTTGTGGTTAGTCGGAACGTAAATATTGAAACCGTTTAATCAAAAATAGTCATGTCAAACACTCAGATATTTGAGATTGTTTTGTATATTTTTTGTCTATTTGGGCTTTCAGTTTGGCACTGTATGTCACTCAAATGAATTCAGGGCAGATGTGTGTGTCATATTAACTGGAGTACTGTGTAATGTCTGGTGTAGTGTACATTACGGTTATCTTTGTCATTTCAGGGTGCTGAATGAATGTGTTTTGTACAGAGATGTATATTTTTGTTGTACTGATGGGTTGGTAAATGAAATGTTTATATTTGTACATTTGTAAGCATCTTACAGGTCATTTAAATGCTCTTCAATAACCCCTCCCAGCCTTTAAATGTCTAAAAAATCCTTTTATTGTGGCCTTGTTTGCTGTACATATAACATAGATTTTCTCAAACTGCTGGAGGAAATTCTTTCATTGTATATAATGATGTGTACTTTGTGCCTTCCCCTCTTACAACCTGGCGTTTGATTGATGTGATGATTTTTCATCAATTTCTAAATTAAAATCCATTTTTATTTATTTTTTTAACAAATTAAAAGAATGTCAGAGGGGTATAACAGTCCTGAGATAATCGTAAAAAAGTCTTAATATTAAAAGGCCATTTAATTTTAAGTATAACCCCAAGAAAACGTCATGATATTCATGATTCAAAACCCCCCCGGAAGAAGAATTTGGAAGAAATTTAAAATGAGCTATGATGAGATTCTTCAGAAAAGGTCACTGGAGGCAACATTTACTAAAGACTAATTTAGCATCTGTCTTGAGAGCATCAGGCTTAAGGCCTCTTAAAATGTTTTTACAATTATATGATAATTTTGTGTAATTTAAGATTTTTCTCTGTTGTCTTAATAATGTACATGCGCGCACACACACACACACACATTCATTGTAACTGCACATCTACAAAATATTTAATGCTTTGAGATTTCTAACATGTGAGATTTTCTATCTAAGCAGTGAGGGGTACCAAGAAGGTTTGTAAATTTAAAAGAATTTTAAACATATGCATATATTATTTGACAGATATAAAACAACAATCTGCATTTTGTAGTAATTTCAGACTGTCTATGAATATTATAAGTATACTTTTGTTTGTTTGTGTCTGTTATCTAATATCTGTATATAATTTTAAGCATCCTTAAGTGTTCTTAAAGAGTGTCTGAGTGTAATTTTTTTTTGTCTGTTTGTTTGGATCTTTTGACATAAAATGCGTTGATTTTGTCTTATTTAATAATCACAAATGTCATTTGTTTTGACTCTAATTTCTTAATGGACGAATGTGTCTCAAATGTGTTAGTGAAGTCTTTTTTGGGGGGGCTGATTTTAATGTCTGACATGACCTAATTGAGATGGGAGATGTATTCCCACTGTAGCCAATTGTACATTAGAAACATACACTCATCGTACAGTCCTTGTCAGAACCACATGCTTTTTTTTTTGACTAGTTCTACATGGAGGAAGTGCCTATTAATATTGTAATGTAAACAGCGATGAAGAATTGATTTTAATTTAAAAAGAAAATTGCAGCTGTTATATGAAGCCATAATTGTATATAAAGATATGAATATATAAATTAAGAAGAGTCTGTCATTTTTTTTTTAATGCTGAGAGCAATCTTTTTGAGTTTTTGTATTGTGTATCACTGTGTTAGGAGTTTGGATGGGTGAGTGTGTAAGTGAGTCTGATATTAATTTACAGAACCGTGTGCTCACAGGAACTTGGATCAAAATGTCTAATCGGCATCTGATGTTATTAGAGGTCCAGAAGAACGTATATAAAACTAGATTTGCATATCAAGAAAAAACAGTGCTTTCAAAGGCATAGTAAAGTTGAGTAAGTTTATGTTTCGCATCATTTCTGTTCATTAGGCATACTCACAAGAATCAACAGTCACTGTGCATTTACTTTTATGGAAGGAACACTAGACCCTTCACAATCAAGTATGCACATTGACGCACAAAAGACGAACAATTGCAATTGTTATCTCTGTTGGTTTCAACGTGAACGTTCTTTTGTGTCGGATCTGAATGATTTGTTTACAAAGTCCAAACAAGCGGGAGATTATCACTGGGAAACCATGTCAATTTTGGACTTTTAGTAACAAAAAGCTATCATAACGCTTCAGACGACTTCAAATAAATAGTATGACGCCTTTGCATCAATTTTAAGCACAAAATCTCCAGTCCCCATTCGTCAGTTTTCTTCGTTTGTGTTACAAGAAAGAAACAAACTCATACAAGCTGGAACTGCATGAGGGTGAGTAAACAATGGCAGAATTTACATTTTTGGGGGAGTCAACTAACTCTTTAAAAAGACAGTTTTATTCATATAAAACGAAAGTTCCTGGCTGAACTAATAACAAGATAATAGCCTCTGCTGGTCTTCCGTGTGCAGCATTCCGGTTGAACTGAAGGTGAAGAGGGTGAGACGGAGGACAGAGGATCTTTTTGGTGTCGAGTCATTGACCGACATCTCTGGTTAAGTGAAAGGGCAGCACGTTGTCCCCTCTTGCTGGGTCAGGTCGGTTGTAGCCTGGGTCTCTGTGGTGGGTCAGGTATGTTGAAGAATGTGGCTAGACACATATGCTCCCCATATGTTCCTCTTGATGGATCTGCAGAGAGGGATTAGGAAGAAAGAAGAAGAGAGGCCACGTTAGGACGCTAGAACACTAGGACATGAGTTCACTTTGCGGGACACGCCAAGAAATGAACTCGTAGACCTCTTTCTCACTGTCACATAGGAATCTCTTTAACTACTTCTAAGCTGTAGGGGGTTTATGTCATCTTGTTGACAATTGTGTGTTCTTCTGATTTAGAGAGACTTTCTGTTCAAAAGCACCACTATTTAAAGTTTTCTTGTGCCAACAATCAGGTTTCTTCATTTAGCTTTTGGACATAAACCACACTGAGCTCTTTTAGTCCTTTGAAGATGCATCTAAATGGTCACATGGCCATTTTATGAGAATTCCACTGGGATTTGTTACTTCGATATATTCTTTATTCTGCAGTAAATGAGAAATCCATAAGGACATATACAGTTTTCCACCTTTTGTGTCTGTTTGTAATATCTAAAAACATAAAATAATATATAAATAAGTCATACTGTGTAATATGTTTAAGTGAGTTGCAAGTTGCAATGTTTCTTTTACAATTAAACATCTATTTGTGGCACAGGCTCTATTCAGTTTATATGCATCCATCCGCATACACACACCTGCATTTCTACATACGTGCATGGACAATTTCTTTAAGACACAGAGACTTGGTTCATGCAAAGATTTCTTGTTCCCCCTTCTTCCCCTGTTTTAAAGTGTCCACGGTGAGGCTCAGGCCACAGTTTGTTCAAGGAGGAAGTGAGACTGTATGTCTCTCCTCAGCCAGAAACCACCAGGCAAACTTTCAGCTGCCAAAATAGAACCCCATCGAGACTTCAGCTGAAGTTCATCAAGTTCAGCACAAGTGTGTCAGCATGCAGCACACACTCACACTGGGTCAGGTAGACCCTCAAGTTGATGTTCAAAAACAAAACCGAAAGTGCGTTATTAAAACCTTAATTTAAAAGTTCTTTCAGTGCTTGCAGAAAATTGTATTCTTTGGAATTTTTTATTGGTGCACTATAAATGCTCTTCCTATTTCATGGTTAAAAGGAAAAGTTGAAGTTGGAATAATGACTTCCTTCAAAAAAGTACCATAAAAGTGGTCCATATGACTTGTGCTCTATATTTTTTGAATATATGTATATATACAGTATATATATATATATATATACGGGGTGTAGGTTCTCGAACTGTACCGTTCTCTGCCCACAGCTCAGCACGCACTTGCACCACGGTTCAACTTGAATCTGACAATGCATCTGTAATATGGCTTGTTAAAAATGTTTTTGTTGTTGTTGTTGTTGTTCTTATTTTCTTTATTTTTATTTGACAGTATAGTGCTTTTTTCCCTAAACATAGCACACACCGAACCGTACCGAAACTGTGACTCTAAAACCGTGATACAAACCAAACCATGAGTACTTTGAACTGTTACACCCCTAATATATAAACAATAATGAGTAGCGTACATTTTTAACAAGATTTACAGAACACATTCAATGTCATTCAGGGTAACAATGGCTCATATAGCCTACTAACAAATCACATTTAGAAACAGAATCATTTGATGTCATTAAATGACTCTATGTATATCACAGTACAGCCCTCAAAACCTAATTAATTGTCATTTAAAATCTTCACCAATCTTTATCACTATCCTTCAAACCAATATGCTTTACCCATTTGTCAGCAAAACGTTTTTATCTTTTAAAATATGATCAAATTTAGTATGATCGCTTTAATAAGTACAGGTCAATAAGTATGCTGTTTCATTTTTACATAAATATATCTGTTACGCTGAATGACGATAAAACATTATTTCACCCATATTTTGACATTTTTTCACAAAAGTTATTTAAAACATTAGACACTTTACTTTCACTTTGTATATGTACAGTATATTGTTATTATATATAATAATATCTGATTTGTTTTCTGACTAACCCCATATTTCTAACTTAAATTTAGTAAACACCATACAGTATATCTCCCATCATCTGTTTATTGCGACCATGTGGCACATAAACTTTAAGTCTGGATTTTCATTGTTGTTATGGCTGAAATTTAAACAAACCAAAAGTTTAAATGCTCTACAGAAACGTGAAATATCAGAAATGCACATTAAATCTCTCAGTTCTGGCCTTCATTAGTGCTGCCTCTCTCATTTTACTGTTTGTCTTTCACTTTTCTCTTTTACACACACTTTTATTCTCACTCTCTCTTTCCTCAGTTTGGATTTTACTTACGCTGATGAGCGATTCAATCTGTTTTTGGGTCTGGTTCTCCTCAGAGCAACTGCTTGAAGCCCTCTGGCAATGCTAGAAAGTCTTGTTAAGCTGTGAAACTGGAAGAAAACTCGCAGCGACTGCTGACAGCTTTGATACACGGAAAACATAAAGAGAGCTGAGAGCAGTTTAGTTGTGAGAGGAGCAAATATGATTATTACCCTGTATCTTAGGTCCATCTCTGCTGTGAGTTCATTATGGTTGCTTGGCTGTGCAGTGGATATGATGGTATTATTGCGATTGAGGTTGTCCTTGGTGCCCTTTTGGTTAATTTGTTATGAGATGCAAGTAGGCGATCCATTAATTTGTTTAATTGGATTACACTAATTTAGGGACTGTCTGCACATAGAATGTTGTCTTTTAATACATTTAAAGTATATACGCATAACATAAAACAGCATGCATTATAAGTTTGGCTATGGATTTACCGCATCCAGTTATTTTGAGTTTAAAGATGTTTACTTTCTTGTGGACCACTTGCTAACTTGGTTTGTTTTGCAGACATTTGGCCTTTGCTGATGATATCATGGAAAGTACATGTACAATGTCTGAAGGCTAAAGTCTGCTTTAAATGTGAGGAGTGACCATGGCGATTGGAGACCACGTGGAGGGTGATAGCAGAGGATGATTAGAGGAAGGGAACAGCTGACATCCTGTCGTTTGGAGCATACAGATAGCTTGAAGAGAATAATTCAGCACTGATGTCAAGAATTTTTGTATAATATGTAAATTACAGCTTATTTTAAAGTTAGTGTTTATCATTAATTAGTACAATACAGTCGCTCAGAGAGTTATCTGTTCTACCTGGGTATTGAGTTTTTGATTCAGATTCATTTGGACTTATATCTAGCCTAATGCTCATTTAAGATACAGACAATAACTTGGTAACATCTATCTAACTTGGTACATTACTAAAATTCTGATGTGTATATGGCCATATGAATTGTTTTAATGTATTTTAATGAAACATTTAATCACTGAAAGTAATGACTTGATATTCGTTCGGTAATCGCTCTGACAGATTCAGCCAGTGAGTTCTTTCACTGAGGAATACATCACACTGATTCAAATATTCTTTATTCACTGGAAAGAAGGTTTAAAAAAAATTCCGAATTGGACCACATTGCTAAAAAAAAAGCGCAACCAACCAAGCGCAAACTTTCAATCTAGTTGTGCGCTGAAAAAACAGCAACCAAACGTTATCCACTAAAAAACGTTATAAAGAGTGCTTTTTTTTGCCATTTTTTCGCCATGCAGGTCCTTTTTTATGCTATCACATCCACTACAAAATCCACTAAAAAAACTTTATGAAGAGTCCTTTGTTCGTGAATCAATGTAGGCTGCACTGAATGTACCCCGTGAGGAGAACCGTTTTTATTTATTTTTTTGCCATTTTTTCTCCATACAGGTCCTTTTTATCCTATCACATTCAATTTGGACTCCAAACTCAGGAAAAATATGTTTGTATGAGACTATCTGCATCTCAGTTTGGGGGCTGCATCCACTGGAGGACACGTTTGTCAACCGCATACGTCATTGAAGTGGTCTCATTTAAGAAAAGTAACTGTTAGATTGCAAAGAAAGAGAGAAATTACCGTATTTTACACCTCACGAGGAATAACAGTCAAAGCCTAAATTAAGTTTGTGGCCAACAAATGCAAACTCCGGAGGATACAGCCTCCAAAATGAGACGCAGGTTCGAATGGCGACATTGATTATTCGGAATTGATATTTTTATCTAGCCCCACTAGTTGTGGCTTTGATATGCTAGTTCAGTTCTGATTTGTTTGTGTCCAATTTTAAAGCTTCAGACTATGATTCCATCCAGTTGGAGAATTTCAAACATTTGTTTGATATTTTGAATCGATTTTAGAACACATTGTTTTCATGTGTCGTGTGTTTCCTGGAAACAAGGTGCATGTTTCTGCGTGAGTTTGTTGTGTTTGGAACGACTTGAAAGTTTGCGTGATCCTCAGTCCTTTAGTGTGCCCAGTTTTTTTCTGTAACTGTTTACAAAGTCTGCAAGTGTATGATGCCTATAGTGTTTAAAACTCTGTTCTGATTTTAAATGGCATATAGTGTATTAGTGTTATATCGCCTTAAGATTAACAAATGTTCTGGCTAGTCACCCACATGAACACAGAGCCATTTAACACAGTAGACAGTGGGGTATTACACAATAAATTCACTTAATTAGTTGCTGTTCCCTATAGGTTGCAGCACACAGAAGGTACCTTACAGTTTATTGTTCAGTGGCCTGGTTGAACAAGAGTTCAGTGTGTGTGAGGGGAGGACACTTGACAGGAGCCGAAGTCGGTACTCAGCGTGACATGAGGCTCTTGTTAAGTGTCATGATGTTAAAAGGACATCAGTGCATTTAAATGGTGCATTGCATTGTAGGAATTCTAAGCATTTCAGCTAATTCCGTGTCTCACGCAATGTTACCTGGGTGAATGCTAAAGTAAAAAGCTCTGTTTGTTACTGATCTTTGACACTCAAACACGGTGCATTTTTTGTCGATTGTTAACGCTTCATAAGGTTGTAAAGGTGATGTTAAGGAAAGCTCATATAGAGTGAATTCAGCTGTTTTTATTCACAGCGGATTTATCTTCATCGTAAATAATCTTCGATGTAACACTTATCAAATGTCATTTAATTTAGTCATTTTTTAGTGCTGGGAAAGTCTGATTGAACCTGTAATTTTTAAAATGTCATTTTTTTCAGCACTCAGTTTTATTCTGCTTCCATTTTGCCACCTGTTATCAAAAGATCACAAATACCAATTTTCCTGCAAAAATGTCTGTTTATGATCATTTGATCTCACCATACAAACACTGTACTGTGCAATCAGTGGTATACTCTACATCCTTTTAGTCATCATTTTAAATGCTTAAAGGAATAGTTCACCAAAAACTGAAATGTGACTTGCTCCACCTGTCGCTAAAGCCCAGCATGTGATGAAAGGCATGGATTTGCTCTCTCTCATCTGCATTAAAAGGGCACACAAAACTTTTCTTATTTTCCAAAGAAAAATATGACACGTGGGTGAATAAATAATGACAGAATTTTAATTTTTGGGTGAATTAACCCTTTAAGTGTATTTTTCTTATCTATATTTTGCTGGATTTATGCTCAAAATAAGATTTTAAAAAATTGGGGTAAGAATAATAAACTTATTTCAAGATGTATTCTTTTATGCAATTTTATGATTTCCATTTTCATTAGAAATCAAGACAAAAATACTAATTACACACACACACACACACACACACACACACACACATTTATTTATTATTCTTTTTGCATTAACATGGACTCCCCCAGGGATGAGCGAGCATTGTGTTGCTTGTTGATCTGATATTATCTCCTTTGTAGTTGGTTAGGGAGAGTGTTATTAATATTGGCCACCTCCTGTGCATCAGTCCAGCTCGCTGTCACCACCCTCTCATCCCTTCCTGTGCTTTAATCACATGATAAGGGCCAGTGACGCCTCCTGGACGGGTATCATCCAGTGAGTGTTTGTGTGCATATGTGTCCCACATGACCCACTGTTGATGTCAGTCACCCCAGGTGAGAGCCAGGCCTCCACCCTGCGTCTCTCCGCCACCCGCTGTCTCTCCCTGTGAGCGTGCTGCATGTCCTAACTGGGCAGCGTGGTGCGAGAGAGGCCCAGGAGAAATGTTGGCGCCTGCCTGTGGCACAGCTTATGGGAATTAATCAGGTTTTCCTGATGGCCCCTCTCTAATGGAGAAAGCAATGTGTGCAGACATGAACTTCCACTTTCAGACACTGACTCTGCTGACAGAAGCAAGAAATGATGATGCTTTGAAAGAAATTATGTCTGTCTGTCTGTTTATATCATTGAAATGTGAAAGATATAGGTAACTACTGTTTAGCATAGATGGATGGATGGATGGATGGATGGATGGATGGATGGATGGATGGATGGATGGATGGATGGATGGATGGATGGATGGATGGATGGATGGATGGATGGATGGATGGATGGATGGATAGATAGATAGATAGATAGATAGATAGATAGATGAACAAATAGATAAGAAAGAGATTGACTCCGCTAACATGCTTTAAATTTGTAATTGGAAGCAAAGTGGTGAACTGGGAGTTATCCGTTCATGTGTGTGTGTTTGAACTCACATTGTAGTTTAGCCAAAATCCACTAGTGAGTCCAGAGAGCCTCATTCCTCAGCTCTGCCAGAGGAATGTTTCAGCAGGGATCCAACCAAGAGTGACGCTCCACTGGAATGTCTGTGCTGTTGTCGCTGCAGCCCAGTAATGACAAAAGGAAGTTGATTTAGGACGAGCGCATCAGGGAAACGTGGCAAGATGATAGGATGAGATTTGTTGTGCCGGAAATGAAAGCTTTGGCTTTGGACAAGGGTTTCATTTGATTTGAGCATACATATTTTGCTAATTAAAAATGTCATTAAAATACTCACATGATGATGTGGTTGTTTCATTATTGGTATTTTTTAACTCTTTATATAGACTCCCTTTAATATAATAATCCTTTACGATACCAAAATATGCAATATTGCCAGGGTTTGTTTTGGGTTGTGTTGGTGTTCATGTCTTTTGCTTTGTATTCATGATCTTAGTTTAATTTCCTGTTCTGTCATGTGATTCCCTTGTCTGTGTGTTATGTTCTGATTTGTTCTTTGGTTCATGTGTCATGTTCTGATTGGTTGTTTTAGTCATATGTCTTGTTTCCCATTGGTTTGTTCTTGTCATGTGACCCTCATTGTTTGATATAAATAGCCATCATGTTCCCATAGTTCTTGGTCATGTATTGATGTTGTAACCCGCTGTTGGTGAGTCTAGTCTGGTCATGCCTTGTCAATTCTGTGTCTCTAGTCTTCATCTGTTTAGATTATGTTTGGATCACTGTAAATAAACTGCACTTGGGTTCTTCACTACACTTGCCTTCATTTAGTCATATGTCTTGTTTCCCATTGGTTTGTTCTTGTCATGTGACCCTCATTGTTTGATATAAATAGCCATCATGTTCCCATAGTTCTTGGTCATGTATTGATGTTGTAACCCGCTGTTGGTGAGTCTAGTCTGGTCATGCCTTGTCAATTCTGTGTCTCTAGTCTTCATCTGTTTAGATTATGTTTGGATCACTGTAAATAAACTGCACTTGGGTTCTTCACTACACTTGCCTTCAGTGGACTGATTCGTTACAAATATATGGAATATCAGACTGTCTTCACAGGGCTCTACAGCATCAGTGCATCTGACCCGATCAGTATTTTTGTGTTTGAGCTCAGTGGAGCTTCAAAGGTTTCTACTTACAACTTGTTTTTGCAGCTTTGACCCTGACAGCACACGTACATCTCAGAAACGTCAATTTGACGTCTGCATTTACATTTGCAAGATGTATTTTTTAGAGTGTTTGCTCCTCTGCAATACGTCTATTGTACATTTCCTATCAGATGTCAAATAGACGTTTAGAAGATGTCTTTTAAGATGTCTATGATTTAGACTGTATGTAAAACTGACGTCTATCAGATGTTTGTACACCGCAGATTCTTTCCAGATGAAGTGATCTTTAACAGACATCTTGCAGACATATCACAGACATATCTGTTGATTCCTTAAACGTGATGTTAATCAGAATTCACTCACTGTTCAAAACAGTTTTGTTCAGTGTTGAGTTACACGAGGTAAAAAAAGAAAAGAGATTCATTGTGCAGTGTAGAGAACTTCATTGATTATAATGGAACTTTGTGAGATTTGGATTGACTAAGATGAGAGACCACCTTAATGATTATTAAGGGAGTTTGTAAATGTGATATTAATACAACAGTTCAATAAACGAAGTTAATATTAAGTGACTTGCATTCTGACTACAACACTATTGCCTGATTTTGCTCCGTTTCGTCAACGAAAATAATTTAACTTATCATTTAAAGTCACAGCTGTGTAAAGGACTGCTAATTTAAATATAATTTATTATCTGCATTGACTTTTCTGTTTTGAAGGACTTATTTTTAAATGAACTTAATAACAATACTGCATTAAGCACGACCCTTTTAGTATGTGCACACTTTTTGGAGGATGCGGCCTGCAGTTTGTGGCGTCTTTTTCTCTTCTCTTTATTGTATTTGTGTATCTCACTGAAAGGGTTATAAGGTCAATTATTTTATCATTGTACATTGTATGATGCGAATTATTTATTGTAATGTTTGGTTTATATAGTATTTGTTTTTGTGTGACTCTGTAGTTCTTATGGTGTTTACTTGATGTCAACGCAGTAAACATTTTGGAAACATCAGTCAAGGAGCATGACCATCAATTCAGTGGGGTAGCAACAAGCTGTGCATCTCCAAGCAAACACAGCAGTGTTTCCTTTATAAATGAACATGCTTTTTAAATGAATCTAGTGAGTCAATGATTCAATCACTCATTCATAAAGACAGTCACTTGCTTCGTTCCTGAATGAAACAGCCATTCGAACAAATCAATTGAATGAATGAATCAGTGACTTGCCGCCACCTACTGACAGTTTTAGTTTCACTTTTAAAGTATAATTTCAGTTGTGTTAAATCGTTTAATAATTCTATATTCAAAATATAATATTATAACATGAGTCTTAACATGAATTTAATTGCAGTCATGCCACCTCTGAGCCTCATTAAACATCTGTAGATATACCTACATGTCACTTTTGTATTCTTCTGTACCACCTCTGTAGTGCAAATGAATTTTGTTAATACTGATTTCAATTGATTATTAACTTATTCTTCTTACTCTATTGTTTTATAATTTTGAAAAAGCTTAGTTTATTTTAAACTTTATTTAATAAAATTAGAAATAAAATGCCATTACACAGGTTACATTTTTTCCCCTGTAAATCACTTAAAGGAGTCAATTATCACCTTGTAATGGGAAGGCTAATTTGTTATTGATCAGAAGGTTCTCCTGATGTTTTATTTTACTATGCTCTTTTTAGTGTTTCCTTTATAAATGAACATGCTTTTTAAATGAATCTAGTGAGTCAATGATTCAATCACTCATTCATAAAGACAGTCACTTGCTTCGTTCCTGAATGAAACAGCCATTCGAACAAATCAATTGAATGAATGAATCAGTGACTTGCCGCCACCTACTGACAGTTTTAGTTTCACTTTTAAAGTATCATTTCAGTTGTTTTAAATCGTTTAATAATTCTATATTCAAAATATAATATTATAACATGAGTCTTAACATGAATTTAATTGCAGTCATGCCACCTCTGAGCCTCATTAAACATCTGTAGATATACCTACATGTCACTTTTGTATTCTTCTGTACCACCTCTGTAGTGCAAATGAATTTTGTTAATACTGATTTCAATTGATTATTAACTTATTCTTCTTACTCTATTGTTTTATAATTTTGAAAAAGCTTAGTTTATTTTAAACTTTATTTAATAAAATTAGAAATAAAATGCCATTACACAGGTTACATTTTTTCCCCTGTAAATCACTTAAAGGAGTCAATTATCACCTTGTAATGGGAAGGCTAATTTGTTATTGATCAGAAGGTTCTCCTGATGTTTTATTTTACTATGCTCTTTTTTTTTTTTTTTTAATTAGGAGCTCAAGTGCTCCTAAAAATAGATCGCACACCAGGATCGTCTTTAGTCATTGTTGGGTGTCTGGCACATTAATGTGTCTTTGAAGTGTATATTAATTTACAGCAGTGTGCTGAGACAGACTTGCAATCATTATACAGACATGCATTACCTGTAATGTCCTCTGTCCATTATACTTCCCACCTCCTCCATTCACAGACCTTATTGGTCTTGTTAAGAGGTTTTTCATTTTCTTCATCTCATTTGCTCTCATTACATGATCACATTTACTATTGTACATTTCAATGTGTGGATCTGTGTATGATCTCCTGTATGTTTTATATTACGTTATTATGAGCTTGGCTCTGGACAGTTCTGGCAGAAATCTTACCCCGCCAAGCAGCCAAGTTTGTTTGTTTGCTCTCAACATGCAAACCTGTTACTTTATTATTGAAAACATGTGCAGTTATCACTGCTAATTATGCCAGGAATTCGTTTTATTCATAAAACTTTTTATTCATTGCTTTAAATTAAAGAATGAGTGTGTTTATGAGAGATTTATTTTAGTGTTATTTATATACTATTATAGTATTTATTTTTTTCAAGTTTCAGTATTATATTTTCAGTTATTAATTATAGTTCTCTATTCGGTTTCTGTAATTTAATTTCTATTTGGCTTTAATTTATTTTTCAGTTTTAGCTGTAGGCTAGTCTTTTTAGTACTTCCTAGTTAAACTTGATTTCAGTTAGTTGCCAAACAGCATTTCTGAAGTTTAAGTTTTTCATCTATTTATTTTTTATTTTAGCTCCATTTCACTTAACAAAAACCATTTGAACAGTTTTAGTTTTATAGCAGCACTGTTCCAAATAAGTGCAAATCAGATTTTTAACATTATCAGCACAGCAACTATAATCTATTTATCTAATACATTGCTTGTCGAGATTCCATTTTTCCTCTGGGAGGGTAGGTTTCAGGCATAAAGTGGACAGAGTGCAGTTTCCCACACTGTCTAGTGTAAACTATGCCGACAGGTTGAACAAATATGCCATGGGCTTTTCTGATTGCTTCACTGTCTTAATGGGCTGACGGGTTCTGCTGTCTGTCGCATAGGAACTCTCATGTAGAACTTTTAATCATCGTGTGGTGCCATGGTAACAACATAACACACAAGCACTCCCACACCCTGCAGCTCTAGCTCGGTTTAAGGAACATGAAAACCAGTAGGGTGGAATCACTGAGAGAAACAATAGATGATATATAAAAAAAAAATCCATCTTTCACATGTAAGTAAAGCCAGACTAAATTCAAATGCAATCAGCAAAGGAATGCATATGGGTGATTGATGATAAGGAGATTAATGATGATCAGTGATGCTTGCTAAGGCAAGTATCACTAATACAGTTGCTCATACTTGGGGTTAGGGAACAAAGCGCTAACCGTAAGTAAGTATTAAAATTTGGTGCATAACTCATAAAAGACAGATGCTTCAGATATTGTGATTTGTTTTGGAGATGTTATTACTTTTCTAAGGTGTACTTTTATCACCTGCCAGATGATCAAACAGGTGGAAAACCCATATAGACATACACTGAAAGGGACCCAAGCCATATCTAGACCCCAGAATCTCATACTGTAGAGTCGAGTGGGTGGGCTCTTTTGACTTGGGCCATTGAGCGGATGATTGCTCTAGCAACCACATAGCAACATGCTTAAAACACTCAAAACTCTTTAGTAATCGCATAGCAATACCCTAGCATTGTGAGTGTTGGGGGGGGGGGGATATTTTTTGTTTATTTTTTAAAGTTCCTTTTCTTTGTTAGATTTAAATAAATAAAAAAAATTATGTGTTTATTCAGAAAGGATGTTTATATATTTATATATTATATATATTTAAGATTATTTATTTTTATTTATTTTTTAGAATGCTGTTCTTTTGAATTTTCTCTTCATCAGAGAATCCTGGAAAAAAAAAACATGATATCATAAAAATATTCAACACTGATAAGTATTGTTGAACACTGTTTTCAGCATTAATAATAATTATTATTATTGTTATTATATTGTTATTATATTGCTGTAATGGCTGTTGAAAATTCAACTTTGTCATCACAGGAATAATTACATTTTAAAATGTACTGAAATAGTTTAAGAATTGCTTGGACACTAAAAGTGGTACTATTCACTCATATACCTAATCTTTAGACCAAGTCTGCAAAACTACAAGCACATTACGTGCTTTAAACAAACACACTTTTTGCAAAACTCTATTGCTGTAATGGCTGTTGAAAATTCAACTTTGTCATCACAGGAATAATTACATTTTAAAATGTACTGAAATAGGAAATAGTTTAAGAATTGCTTGGACACTAAAAGTGGTACTATTCACTCATATACCTAATCTTAGACCAAGTCTGCAAAACTACAAGCACATTACGTGCTTTAAACAAACACACTTTTTGCAAAACTCTAAACACAGTTCTCTACATTACAATCATCATTCAAAACTAACAGCACTCTTTTTTTCATTTGGGAAACACTGCATTTAAATGCCACACTCATTTACTGATGACCTACACCCAGTGATCATGTGTGAAAACACTAATACATAATTTGTTCACTTAGAAATCAAAACCGTGTTTTGACAAACAAAATAATTTTTACCCCCTTGCATTTCTGTTTACATTGTGTGTGTGTGTGTGTATATATGTATACATCAGTTGTATATGTATATACTGTGTGTGTGTGTGTACAGTACATATGCATATATATATATATATATATATACACTGAATATGCATACAAGCCACATCAGAAAGTCAACTATTTCTGAAACGCTTTATACAATATAGATTGATTCACAGCAGCTTCACAATAGTATCAAATTCAAAATTTTCTGTAAAGCAGCTCTAACAAATCAATAGTCATTATACAGCTCAAATCAGTTCAGTATTGATTCAGTTCAGTTGCATAACTGTGTAAAATTAATCAGTTGTACATACTGTATATACAGTGTGTATGTGCATATGCATAATGTGCGAGTGCTATGACAAACTCTTGTGCACTCCACTGCACACCGAACAAGCAAAAGACATGAAAGTAGTGTTTTACATTTTTCACATCTGTGTGTAGTTTGGCATGTATGTGGCTAATTATTTTAGGTTTGTGTGCACAGTTGCTATGCAAAAATAAAATTTTTAGAAGAGCTAAAATTGTTAAATGAAGTGTTTGATTTTGCAAGATATGTGTGACGTTTTGCATGTTGAGTGTGTGTGTTTTGTGTGTAGAGTTTTGAGAAAGGGAGGCATAGTTTTAAAAACTGTGTACGTATTTTTTTTTTAAAAACTGTAAATGTAATAATATTTCACAGTGTTGTTTTTACTGTATGTCTGATCAAATATATGCAGCCTTGGTGAGCATAAAAGACAAAAAAATGTTTAGAAAAAACAAAATCATTTAAAAAATCTTATTGACCCCAAACTTTTGAAAAATAGTGTATATATTTAAATAAACCATTGTTTAAACCCTGAAATGTCATATCATTGCAACATTCTAATGTTACTTTGTGTGTGTGTGTGTGTGTGTGTGTGTGTCTGTGCTCAAGTGAATTGATTGAGACAAGTTAATGCAACACTTTAAACATGCATCGTTTCTCAGGGAATCAGGGAATCACAACCATGTAAAACCTCACACCAACCATTCCAAACACACAGAGAATGAGTTACCCGCAGGGAAGTGAGAATTATTGAATATGAACAACAAGTTATAATTAGGGGTGTGGACCCGCTGGCAGTAATGCTATAAAAAATGCAACTCACACATAGATACTTTATGTAACGTGTACATTGTATCTTCTGCTCTACAGAGGGATTAGGCACCAGCTGTGAGACACCACCTAATATACCACCTAATTATCTGTGGATTACACCCAGATGACAAGCTACTACCAGTGGTAAGAGATCTCGCCCCTCGCAGGCAGGCCTAGACAGGCCTGCTTCAGACCTGGGACAAAGTAACGAGTATCATACGTCCATCTCATGGGATTTGTAAGGTGTTTGGTGTTGACAAGCACAGTTGAGGGGGGTGGTGCTGGTCCTTAAAAGATGTGCAATGGGTCTATTTACATTAATATTACATGTGGAAGATTTACATTGCATTAAAGGGTTAGTTCACCCAAAAATGAAAATTAGGCTGTGTTTTACTCACCCCCGAGGCATCCTAGGTGTATATGACTTTCTTCTTTCAGAGGAATCCATTCGGAGTTATATTAAAAATTGTCCTGGCTATTCCAAGCTCTATCATTGCAGTCAGCGGGTGTTGCAGTGCTTCAGTCCAAAAGAAAAATTAAAATTTTGAATTTTAAACCATTACCATAGCTTTGAAATGACCCAAATACATTTAAAAATAATATATTTTTATGCATAAGTTTGTTTTTACACTAATGTTGGATTTCATCCCCAAACCGTGTCTCTCAGTGTGCAGTGAAAATATGAGATTTATAATTTATCACTAAGAAATGTATTTAACTTTTCACCCAAATTATTATACTGATAATGCAATTTGTATTGTAAACTTTATTGAATTAGATTTATAAATGCAAAATAGCAGCATATTCACTAATGGTCTCAGACGTTGGACCTCATAAGACTGGAGGATGTATATTGTAAGACCATGAGAAGAATATTCACCACTAAAAGGTACTTGTTGCATTCACTTGGAAAGTAGGTGGGTGGATGTAGCACTTCAGATGCTGTGATATGATGATTTCTCATGTCTGTCTGTCTCCGGCACTCCATTTTTTTGTCTTCCTGAGAACAAAACGTTTCTGTATAAAAGCACTGCTGGACGGAGAGTGAATTAAGCTGAGCCTGCTCTCCGAAGCCTAATGGAAAGGCCAATAATTGCTCTGTCTGTTAAAAGATACAAAGTGGGAAACATGGGTATAAGAGTGTGCCATTGAAAATGTGAACGGGAATAAAAGGACTTATCATGAGGGTAGTTTTCACGGCCCTAAAATGCTGCGCTAGTTAAAGGTCAATCTTTATTAGTCGGCTAGTTTTAGCTCATGTAGACCAAGAGCCCGGTTCCTCTCTTCAGACTGTAATTTGGTCTTTATGAAAAGCAAGAGATATTATTTGAATCAAGGGCCATCTGAAAAAAGTGTAAAGCCAATGTAATAAAGCTGTTGCACAATGGTTAATATTCCTATGTGGAAGATAATGCCATCATGTGGTGTCATAATAAAGTTACTCAGAGAAATTACCAAAATGGCTTTGATGTGGTGTTCAGACTCTTTGGAAAACGGACATTATGAAGGTTATTTTCAGATGTCTTTCTCTCCTGTACTCTGTAACTATTTTCTGAAAGTTATGACTCAAAAAGTAAACACACGACTGCGAACTTTTAGGCCTTGTGTTCTCAGGAAAGAAAGTGGACATTTACATACACGAGGACATGAAAGGATCCTCTGCGTGTCTCTCCGGCCGGTCTGTTGTGGTGTGTTTTGTCTGATCATATTCCGTTGACTGCTGTCTATCCCTTCACTCTTCAGGAAATTGTGTTGAATCTGTGACGCAAGGCCAACTCTCACAAGCTCATTTTGATTCGATTATGGCTCACCTAATCAAATTTAGGCTTTAATGCTTTTCTCAATTTAATATTGGCTATCAAAGATGCTCCTCAATTCCTCACTACTGGTACCAGGTTGTGAAACCATAGGCAACGTGCCTTCAAGATGCCCAGGAAAAGAGTTCAAAGCACCAAATCAGATTCATTTCACCTAAATGATAAGATGAATCCTGTGTTTTAGAAGATGTGTGTGTAACAGTGAATGTGAAGTTTTCTGTGCAGGTTTTATGATTTATGCTGCTGCATTGAACTGAACACTTTTCTCAGTTAACTGTTGACCTGTGACTCCAAGTAAAAACTCTTTATTTTCAAGAGTTGTGTGGTCATTTTGTGTTGCTCTACTATTCTCATTAAAAAGTGTGACTGTGTGTGTGTGTGTGTGTGTGTGTGTGTGTGTGTGTGTGTG
>NW_015505211.1:2834522-2837971 GCF_001515645.1 Sinocyclocheilus grahami
TGTGTGTGTGTGTGTGTGTGTGCACGAGGAAATGCATAAAGTTTACCTCATTAAGTATGCTAATGATGAGCATAGTGATAGTGCACAAATTAACTGCAAGACAAAAAGACATTTGGTTCTTGTTGACTGAATAGTAATTGGAAAATTAAATATTTAAGAATAATTTTAGGTTCAACGAATACTGATATCATGGAATTTATATAGTATGTACATTTTTCTTGTATTTAATAATTAGGTTAATTCAAGTAAATTTTATTCTGGGATTTCTGGTGCTGTATTCATCTTTGAAGGATTTCATCACCTTCAACAAGGCAAAATTTTAAAATTCTGTCAGAATATTTATATAATACTGTATTATAACTAACATTTCTATCTAAATTTCTATAACTAAAATATATAGATAGATAGATTTTAGTTCGTTTGTAAAGTATTTTCATTATTTTGTGAAGCAGAATTTCTCATCAAGTGCATGAACCATACTGGGTGGGTATAATAGGCTATATCCTTTTTTTGTTTTTGGACATATAACGTTACCATAAAAGAAAAAGGCAATATATCTAATGGTATGACAGAATATCGCTTGCATTTGGTCGTCACAAAGACATTCATTAGCTATGCCAACGATATTATACTCAAAAAAAGGCTGAGATTCACTGTTGTAAAAAACGTGGGAATAAAAGGTTCTCTGTATAATTAAAAAAATAAAGTTTTTCTATGTCACCAGGCTGCAAAAACCTTTTTGCTTCTAATTGGATCCTTTAATTTTGAGCACACTGTAGCCACAGCTACATTCACCCATTCACTTTGTGATGTTCACCGGCCCAATTGTCCATAATAATACAGTGACTCGAGTTGTGAGTTGTTGTTTATTTCACTGGGGATGATGGGAGACACTGCAGACAGGCCCACAGCATGAAGCAGGCGTGCGGTGTTTGGTAATGGGACAGAACGGAGCTGTGTAAAACAGAAAGCTCCCTTATAAACTTTCTGGAGAGACGCTTTTAGCCAAAGCGCTGCAACTTAAATGCGATTAAGGCTGACGAAAATATGATTTCGAAAATAAACTGACCAGTAATCAGATTTCAGCTGTAATTAACATTATGCAGCGGTTGAAACCACCGAATCTTATTTTGTACAAATGATTTTAAACTGCCCCATTTTCATAGCCTAGTAGGCTAAATATCAGAGGGTTTCTGTTCACCTAAACTGACTTATTGAGCCAGCCTAAAAGAATACATTATTAAAAGAGCAAACCACCAGCTTTCTTTGGCATTTCGGTTTGTTTTACTTGGTGTGTGTGTGTCTGGGTTTGTGAAAGAGAATACCTGAAACACATGTGCATCAACTGCTTCATATAAATAGGGAAGATTGACGACTATAACGGGCCAAACTAAAGAGCCATTCTCTCTAAATCTGTCACTTTTCAGGAAAGTAGGTCTACGTGATTCTTTCATTTTTGTGCAATGCTAATGTACAGTCAGCAGTTCATTATCGCAAAATAAACACTGATAATGCACCCGGTGCGCAGCGCTGCTATTCAGTCGATTAAAAAATATATCAGGATATGAAATATTAATTTGAGCTAAAATTGTTTATTATCTTTGAGCTTCCATTAAAAAAAATAGTCCATTACAATAGGTACAAACAGGGCCGTAGCTGGGGTTTGCGGGGCCCCGGTGCAGGTTGTACCTGTGGGCCCTGTTTGAAATTGTGTAAATAGCACAAATAAATAAATAGAACAAAGATATAAATTAAGCAATGTTTAAGCTTTTTCAAGTTTGTAGATGTCCAGGTACACAAAAAAAATGCTGGGTTGTTTCAACCCAAATTTGGGTCAAATATGGACTAACCCAGCTTTTGGGTTAAAATTTAAATTTTTTTAATGGTTGGCTTAGTCCATATTTGACCCAAAGTTGGGTTGAAACAACACATAATTTTTTAGAGTGTACAGAAACCAAATAATCAAATGTAAAAGGGGAAGGACGCGAAGGAGAGCTCGGTTCAGTGTTCGCGCATCGGTTTTTTGCGTGCACACCCAACACAGCGCGTGAGTACTCAATTGAGTTCTCCTGTCTTGTGCTTGAATGCTTTAAAATCTCTTAAATGTTTAAATTGGCAAGGCTTAAAAACACGGTAAATAATACGCTTAATACGCTTTCGTGACGACGCGCAGCAGTGGCCTCGGGCAGTCGGTTGAAATCGCTGGGGGGCCCTCCACAACCGTGGGCCCCTATAATCGTCACCACCTTTCACCCCACTAGCAACGGCCCTGGGTACAAACAGGTCTGTAACCACCATTGATCAGCCAAACAAATATCAAATGTAAAAATATCAAATGTAAGTTGAGGCGGACAATAATTAGAAATGGCTAAGGGTGCTCCGATTGATCGGCTACCGATCACTATCGGCCGATAATCGCGTTGGGATGTTTGATTGGCGGTCTCTAAAAAGGCCGATCTCAAAAAAAACTATCTCAAGCTGATGATGCTGCTGTGAGAGGTTTGGCACGACATGCAGCGGCACCGTCTCAGTCTCTGTCCGACGCGGGTAAAATTATTAAGCTGAAGGTGAGGTGCAATTCATATTTCTTCATTAAATAACTCTTACAGTAATTTGAAAACCTTCTGTGGGACATAAGTTCACAAACAGCGTGAGTGGATCATCTGAACAGCGCACTGTTTGCAGTAAATATGAAAACGAAAATGTAGTAATTACACCATAAATGCATATAATTAAAGTCTACTGTGTTTCACAGTCAACACATATGGCTTGTTGGCTAGTTTTAAAGGAAAAGAGCACTTTTAGATAGGGCTGGACGATATGGCCAAAATTTATATCACAATATATTTGTTAATTTCGGTCGATACGATATAATTCCGATATCGATATGAACACTATTAAAAAAAAGTCTCATAAATACTGCCAAGAACACCCACAACAGATGTCTGTACCAACAAACTTATGAAAAATTAATTTGCCAAGTCTATGAAACCTCTTCCTATAAAACTATTTAATTTTTTAGAAAAAAAAGCACAAATAAATTAATGTTCACCTTTTATTTGTATTTAGCCTTCATACAAACAAGAAATGTGAAATCACTGTCAAATAAACATCTCAGACTCAGCTTATTAATTATTAATATCTTTAACTTTAAACTATAGGCATAACATACCAGTGAAAATTTTTTGAACAGTAAGATTTTTTATGTTTTTTAAAGAATTCTCTTCTGCTCACCGAGCCTGCATTTATTTGATCCAAAATTCAGCAAAAACAGTAACATTTTGAAATATTTTTACTATTTAAAATAACTGTTTTTTATTTGGAAATATTTTCAAATGTAATTTATTTCTGTGATTTCAAAGCTCAGTTTTTAGCAGCATTACTCCATTCACCTGATCCTTCAGAAATCATTTTAATATTCTGATTTGCTGCTCAAAAAACATTTATTA
>NW_015505211.1:2840802-2842473 GCF_001515645.1 Sinocyclocheilus grahami
CAAAAAAAATGCTGGGTTGTTTCAACCCAAATTTGGGTCAAATATGGACTAACCCAGCTTTTGGGTTAAAATTTAAATTTTTTTAATGGTTGGCTTAGTCCATATTTGACCCAAAGTTGGGTTGAAACAACACATAATTTTTTAGAGTGTACAGAAACCAAATAATCAAATGTAAAAGGGGAAGGACGCGAAGGAGAGCTCGGTTCAGTGTTCGCGCATCGGTTTTTTGCGTGCACACCCAACACAGCGCGTGAGTACTCAATTGAGTTCTCCTGTCTTGTGCTTGAATGCTTTAAAATCTCTTAAATGTTTAAATTGGCAAGGCTTAAAAACACGGTAAATAATACGCTTAATACGCTTTCGTGACGACGCGCAGCAGTGGCCTCGGGCAGTCGGTTGAAATCGCCGGGGGGCCCTCCACAACCGCGGGCCCCTATAATCGTCACCACCTTTCACCCCACTAGCAACGGCCCTGGGTACAAACAGGTCTGTAACCACCATTGATCAGCCAAACAAATATCAAATGTAAAAATATCAAATGTAAGTTGAGGCGGACAATAATTAGAAATGGCTAAGGGTGCTCCGATTGATCGGCTACCGATCACTATCGGCCGATAATCGCGTTGGGATGTTTGATTGGCGGTCTCTAAAAAGGCCGATCTCAAAAAAAACTATCTCAAGCTGATGATGCTGCTGTGAGAGGTTTGGCACGACATGCAGCGGCACCGTCTCAGTCTCTGTCCGACGCGGGTAAAATTATTAAGCTGAAGGTGAGGTGCAATTCATATTTCTTCATTAAATAACTCTTACAGTAATTTGAAAACCTTCTGTGGGACATAAGTTCACAAACAGCGTGAGTGGATCATCTGAACAGCGCACTGTTTGCAGTAAATATGAAAACGAAAATGTAGTAATTACACCATAAATGCATATAATTAAAGTCTACTGTGTTTCACAGTCAACACATATGGCTTGTTGGCTAGTTTTAAAGGAAAAGAGCACTTTTAGATAGGGCTGGACGATATGGCCAAAATTTATATCACAATATATTTGTTAATTTCGGTCGATACGATATAATTCCGATATCGATATGAACACTATTAAAAAAAAGTCTCATAAATACTGCCAAGAACACCCACAACAGATGTCTGTACCAACAAACTTATGAAAAATTAATTTGCCAAGTCTATGAAACCTCTTCCTATAAAACTATTTAATTTTTTAGAAAAAAAAGCACAAATAAATTAATGTTCACCTTTTATTTGTATTTAGCCTTCATACAAACAAGAAATGTGAAATCACTGTCAAATAAACATCTCAGACTCAGCTTATTAATTATTAATATCTTTAACTTTAAACTATAGGCATAACATACCAGTGAAAATTTTTTGAACAGTAAGATTTTTTATGTTTTTTAAAGAATTCTCTTCTGCTCACCGAGCCTGCATTTATTTGATCCAAAATTCAGCAAAAACAGTAACATTTTGAAATATTTTTACTATTTAAAATAACTTTCTATTTGAATAGATTTTAAAATGTAATTTATTCCTGTGATCATACACAGCTGTATTTTCAGCATCATTACTCCAGTCTCCAGTGTCACATGATCCTTCAGAAATCATTTTAATATGCTGATTTGCTGATTATCAATATTTAAAACAGTTGAGTAAA
>NW_015505211.1:2842869-2895223 GCF_001515645.1 Sinocyclocheilus grahami
CAAAAAAAATGCTGGGTTGTTTCAACCCAAATTTGGGTCAAATATGGACTAACCCAGCTTTTGGGTTAAAATTTAAATTTTTTTAATGGTTGGCTTAGTCCATATTTGACCCAAAGTTGGGTTGAAACAACACATAATTTTTTAGAGTGTACAGAAACCAAATAATCAAATGTAAAAGGGGAAGGACGCGAAGGAGAGCTCGGTTCAGTGTTCGCGCATCGGTTTTTTGCGTGCACACCCAACACAGCGCGTGAGTACTCAATTGAGTTCTCCTGTCTTGTGCTTGAATGCTTTAAAATCTCTTAAATGTTTAAATTGGCAAGGCTTAAAAACACGGTAAATAATACGCTTAATACGCTTTCGTGACGACGCGCAGCAGTGGCCTCGGGCAGTCGGTTGAAATCGCCGGGGGGCCCTCCACAACCGTGGGCCCCTATAATCGTCACCACCTTTCACCCCACTAGCAACGGCCCTGGGTACAAACAGGTCTGTAACCACCATTGATCAGCCAAACAAATATCAAATGTAAAAATATCAAATGTAAGTTGAGGCGGACAATAATTAGAAATGGCTAAGGGTGCTCCGATTGATCGGCTACCGATCACTATCGGCCGATAATCGCGTTGGGATGTTTGATTGGCGGTCTCTAAAAAGGCCGATCTCAAAAAAAACTATCTCAAGCTGATGATGCTGCTGTGAGAGGTTTGGCACGACATGCAGCGGCACCGTCTCAGTCTCTGTCCGACGCGGGTAAAATTATTAAGCTGAAGGTGAGGTGCAATTCATATTTCTTCATTAAATAACTCTTACAGTAATTTGAAAACCTTCTGTGGGACATAAGTTCACAAACAGCGTGAGTGGATCATCTGAACAGCGCACTGTTTGCAGTAAATATGAAAACGAAAATGTAGTAATTACACCATAAATGCATATAATTAAAGTCTACTGTGTTTCACAGTCAACACATATGGCTTGTTGGCTAGTTTTAAAGGAAAAGAGCACTTTTAGATAGGGCTGGACGATATGGCCAAAATTTATATCACAATATATTTGTTAATTTCGGTCGATACGATATAATTCCGATATCGATATGAACACTATTAAAAAAAAGTCTCATAAATACTGCCAAGAACACCCACAACAGATGTCTGTACCAACAAACTTATGAAAAATTAATTTGCCAAGTCTATGAAACCTCTTCCTATAAAACTATTTAATTTTTTAGAAAAAAAAGCACAAATAAATTAATGTTCACCTTTTATTTGTATTTAGCCTTCATACAAACAAGAAATGTGAAATCACTGTCAAATAAACATCTCAGACTCAGCTTATTAATTATTAATATCTTTAACTTTAAACTATAGGCATAACATACCAGTGAAAATTTTTTGAACAGTAAGATTTTTTATGTTTTTTAAAGAATTCTCTTCTGCTCACCGAGCCTGCATTTATTTGATCCAAAATTCAGCAAAAACAGTAACATTTTGAAATATTTTTACTATTTAAAATAACTGTTTTTTATTTGGAAATATTTTCAAATGTAATTTATTTCTGTGATTTCAAAGCTCAGTTTTTAGCAGCATTACTCCATTCACCTGATCCTTCAGAAATCATTTTAATATTCTGATTTGCTGCTCAAAAAACATTTATTACTAAATAACATTTATCTGAAATAGAAATCTTTTGTAACATTATAAATGTCCTTATCATCACTTTTGATCAATTTAAAGCATCCTTGCTAAATAAAAGTATTAATTTCTATAACCCCCCCCTCAAAAACAATTATACTGATTCCGAGCTTCTGAATGGTATAGTGTGTTACAAAGGCTTTTTATTTCAGATAAATGCTGATCTTTGTATCTTTCTATTCATCAAAGAATCCTGAAAAAAATGTCTTCAACTGTTTTAAATATTGATAATCAGCAAATCAGCATATTAGAATGAATTCTGAAGGATCATGTGACACTGAAGACTGGAGTAATGATGCTGAAAATTCAGCTTTGATCACAGCAATAAATTACATTTGAAAATATATTCAAATAGAAAGCAGTTATTTTAAATAGTAAAAATATTTCACAACATTACTGCTTTTGCTGTACTTTGAATCAAATAAATTCAGGCTTGGTGAACAGAAGAGACTTCTTTAAAAAACATAAAAAATCTTACTGTTCAAAAACTGTTGACTGGTGTATAGGCAACTTTAATTGTTCTCTAATTTCTAGCTTTTAATTGGCTATTCTGATTTGCTGCTCAAAAAACATTTATTACTAAATAACATTTATCTGAAATAGAAATCTTTTGTAACATTATAAATGTCCTTATCATCACTTTTGATCAATTTAAAGCATCCTTGCTAAATAAAAGTATTAATTTCTATAACCCCCCCCTCAAAAACAATTATACTGATTCCGAGCTTCTGAATGGTATAGTGTGTTACAAAGGCTTTTTATTTCAGATAAATGCTGATCTTTGTATCTTTCTATTCATCAAAGAATCCTGAAAAAAATGTCTTCAACTGTTTTAAATATTGATAATCAGCAAATCAGCATATTAGAATGAATTCTGAAGGATCATGTGACACTGAAGACTGGAGTAATGATGCTGAAAATTCAGCTTTGATCACAGCAATAAATTACATTTGAAAATATATTCAAATAGAAAGCAGTTATTTTAAATAGTAAAAATATTTCAAAATTGTATTGTTTTTGCTGTACTTTGGATCAAATAAATGCAGGCTTGGTGAGCAGAAGAGATTTCTTTAAAAAAAACAATTAAAATCTTACTGTTAAAAAACCTTTGACTGGTAGTGTAGGCTGATTATTCTTATAGACTGAAACAAATGTGCTTCAGCCATGATAAAGAGTATGAAAAGTGCTCTGAGTTGCTGCAGAAAACCAAAAAATTGAGCAACAACAAAAACGTTGCTGGCTTATTATTGAACATGCAAACTGATTCTCTGCCAGCAGGAGGCGCTTTGAGAGCGATAGAATTAGCGGTTTGAACGCTACTTTATCAGATAAAATAAAAATGCCATCGAAACTTTTCTGAAGACATTCGGTTCCCTTCAGAGATACATTCATATAAAACACATGCATTTTGATTTTGAAATGTTGGTTTTGATGTTTATTCAACAAAGTCAAATGCCACATCAATGTATGGGAAACACTGGTAATGCATATCGAAATATCGGAAATGTGCTTAAAAATCATATCACCGTTATTGAAAAAAATGATATTGCGATACATATTGATATTGAATTATTGTCCAGCCCTACGTTTAGATAAACAAAGCAATAATAGATGGCACTTGTGGAGGTAGGAAAACAAAGTTCTTTATGAACAGCAGGACTGCTTGTAATAAAGATTTAAAAGCAAAAGGAAAGGCAGTAGAGCTGACTGTTTCTGTCAGTGGTAAGTTTTCATTTAGAATGTTTGTGATAATGTAAGAAAGGTATTTTAAATGTTTTGCCACTTGCTTGAGCAACTTTTTTGTGCTGTGTGTAAGCTATTGTGCAACAATTGCACGAGTGTAAAAACAAAAATGCACTGCATGATCGAACATTTAGGTGAGATAAATATATATTTTGGAAAAATGTCTAAAAAATGCTCCCCTCCACCCGTCAAAATAAAACAATCCCCTCTCACAAGAGTCACAAGAGGGAAATTCCCCCCATTTTCAAAAATGAAATTCAGGCCCTGAATAAATGTCTAAAATTCCTGATTGGAATATTACTATAAATAATTCTACATGATAAAAATAAGGCTTTAAAAAGATCGGTATCGGTGATCGTATCGGCAGATACTGCTTTCTGTGATCCGTGATCGGCCTCAAAAATCCTGATCGGAGCACCCCTAGAAATGTCCGAATATCCCCCACCTCCTAAGAGCTCGTCAATGTCAAAATTATTTGGATGGCCAATCAAATGAAAGCAGGTGGGGTTTACTGATCATGGAAGCAGAGCGCGCAAATTCCAGCACGAAACGTTAGTTTTAACGTTAAGACAGCGAGGTAAGAAGTAGTGAAACATTACATTTTTGACCACTGTTTTACCATAGAAATGCTAAGCAACTGTAATATACAGTTATGCGAACTAAGTTTCAAGTTTAATTTATTTATATAGCATCATTAACAACTGCAGCAGCTGGCCAATGTGCTTTACAACATCAGATAAAATAAGAAGTAATAGGACATAAATAAAAAAAATTATGTGATGGAAAAGTAATGCGTTATCAGTAAAGATTTAAAAACCTGTAAAGTTGGTGCGTATCTACTGGTAAGCTGTTCCAAAGTTTAGGGCCCATAACAGCAAAGGCATATTTACCCCTTTGTTTTAGTTTAACTCTGGGAAACAGAGTTAACATCTAAGAGCTCGAGAAGGGTTATGTAAAGAAAGCAGTTCAGATAAATAGCCTATTTAAAGAGGGAGCTAAATTATTTAAGAGACTTAAAAACAAAAACAAAGATTTTAAACTCCACTCTAAACCACATAGGCAGCCAATGCAGAGAAGCTAAGACAGGAGTGATATGAGTAAATTACAAAGGCCCATTAAGAGTCTTGAAGAACAACTTGACTTTTTTCTCATATATATGAAAATATGGTATCGTGTGTGATTCATGTAGCCTAAATCCTAACTGAATGTAACACGAGTCAAACGCAAAAACTCGTGTTACAATTTTTTGTTACAAAATTCGTCTTGTCACAATTTATATTGGACATATAAAAAAGAAGAGTGAATGTGTGCATATTTTAAAATAAGATTTGCAAGTAGTTCAAAATGATTAACTACTAACAAAAATTAGACCTGGAATTTCCTTCATCAGTCTGATTACTGAGATGCAAGATAGCACCAGTTTCTCTTACATGAAACAGTCTGACTGCTAAATTACTGGACTGTCGACTCACAGGACGGATCTCGGGTCTCGCAGAGATTTCATGGCGACATTGTCTCGTAAATGTCATTTTCTTAAACCTATAGGGAACATACTGTAGCTTAGCTGATAATAAAAACCAAATTTACTGACAGCTTCTAAAACCTACTCATTATTTTGGCAAAGCTTGTTTCCATCTTGGCGTCTTAAGCTAAATCCATCTAAAGGCCTAACAATAGGTTTAAATAGATAAGAGGGCAACTGAAGTCTAAAGCTTTTTTGTATCGTGGCATTTAATTGAGAAACAAATTTTGAACATATGCAACCTGTTTTTTCCGCCTAAAAAATGCAGACTGTGCATAATATTCACAGACACTTTATTGTAAGAACTTCACTTCAAAAAAAGGAAAAAAAAGTGTACATTTGGGTTGGGTTGGTTGGAGCGTCTGGGTTTGAAATGTGTGAAGTGGCTTTATAACAGCACAAATTGTGTAATTTACATAGCTGTTAAAAAGCCCAATGAGGCCAACAGGCACATGTCTGACATATTCTTTTCAGCTTGTCAGCATGTTTCAAAAGAGATGGAACAAAGGGAGGTTCCCTTTGACTATGTGAATTCCCCTTTATAATTCTCGAGTAGGGTTGACAGATCATGGTCTGTCTGAAGAACAGGTTCCAGAATGGTTTTCTCTGATCTTAGGCCTTTTTTTAGGGAATCCAAATTATGGTCAATTTGGGGTAAGTTTTATGGCTAATTGAACAAACCACACGTTTCACTGAAGAAACTGGCTGCCACCGTGTCAAAATAAGTCATATGTCTCTCGTTTGTCTTCAGATACACCACAAGTGCACTAGATCAGCAGTATCCCATCCATCTCACTGATCTCGGGGTGAGGTCTACAGCACAAAATGCAAAACCAAATACTGTGAGCACCGCTGAAGCATCAGCTCAGCAAGTGAATTTTCTGTCCTACTTTCCAGCTTTTCCCTTTACTTTAAATAGAGGGCAAATTAAGTCTGGCAGGCTTTTTCGGCCAATTAAAGAGTGTAGCATGACTGGAGATTGAGCTGACAGAGATGAAAGCACTCTTGTCTACTTTCAGCATTTGCAGCACTGTCCATTGCCAAACATGGCAACATTTTAAAGAGCCCATGAATTCAAAATCGGACTTTAGTCCATTTACGTTAGCTTTAAAACCATCTCTATACACCAGGTTAAAAAATTTAAACAAGTGGAAAAAATTTATCTTTAACGCATGTGCAAATATTTTGATGACTCATACACTACACAGATTTTTGTCCAATCAAATGCACTTTACAATGAAAATGATGCTTGCAACCAACTAAGAAGTAGCAAATGACATTTCATGACTGTGGCATACAGTAAGATGACTGACTCCTCAGACTTCCTGTTTTAATAGGTAATACATCGACACATGGAAGACATTGGCACCTAATTTTACTGTTGTTGTTTTTTTAAACAAGTCTTTGTGCTGTAAAAGAAAGAAAGAGAAAATGTTTAAGACAGTGAAGGTCAAGCTGTGTACATGTATTTCTCTCATCCTAAACTCTAATGTCGCTTTCAAAATTCAATGTTTTTGTCTGTGTCACTGTTATGAGTTAAGTGTAGTCGATGTAAAGCTGCTGAAAAGCATGGAGATGACTCTGATATTATGTGATAAGTTGTTCACGGTTAGTTCACAAGTGCTAACAGTTTGTGTTGTAAGAAACCCTTAGCGCCCCTGAGCTTCAGCTACATCTCCACAAACGATGATGGCTGTATATTATTATATTAAATATTTTTAATATATACATTATATTTGGTAAATAAATAGTGAAGGAGGATAAGTTAGACATTGCAGCTGAAACTGAAGGTCAGGTTGAGCATATTGCATTCTGGGATACAGTATTCCACACAGCATGCTTAGGTTTTATGCTGAAAGACTAACAGCTTCAGTTGTAGGGTCTAAAACGACACACTAATTGAAAATGATTTCGCTTCTACACATAGCTACACATTTGAGCAAATTAGCATTCTGTTTAATGTATAATACTATACTGCAGAAAAACTATATGGTAGTATGGTATTCCATGACAGTTAGGCACTATAACAAATCCCACAGCGCCACCTATTGTATTTCAAAGAATCTCACCTCAATTTGTATTGAATTAATGCTAAAGTGCTCCCTTTAGTGGACTGAGTCTACATGTTTTATAGACATAAACATAAGGGCTGTTTTACGGTCAGCATGCACTCTGGTTTTCGTGAGTAACCTAATATAGACCACAATTGAGACCATCTCTATTTTTAAAGAACAGCTAGAGTAGAATGCCAAAACCTCATCCCACACAGGGTGGCCAAAAATACATTTTAGGTAAACACCAGGTAAAAATGATCTAGCAGAGGCCCCAGCTGGAGAGCGGTGTATTTAATGAGTTGTATTTGATGCATCTGCGGTTTTATTACTGCTTGCGGCTGTCGACTCGACAGAGAAGTAAAGTGAAGAGCAAGGAGATAAAGGCTGGATGACTTTAAACTAAATCACAAAATCATGATAGGAGAGAATGAGTCATCTCATGCCTGTTTGCTCAAAGCAAACACATTTGTATCCTTTTGCTGCTACCTTTATCGGTGTGTTGCACTTTAGCTGAAATGAATTTATTTATGCCAGGATCTCGTTTTATAAATGTCCATGGTAACGGCAGCAGCACCACCTGCATGAGCACAGGGGTGATTTCAGGCAAGTTACAGAAAGATGGACCTGGATGAGCATCAAAACGCATGAATTGTACTAGAGAGCCATTTCCTGAGATGGAACGTACTTCAAGCAATAAAACAGTTTGTGCAGCTGCATGTTAACCTCCCTAAAAGGCTTGATGTTTTCAAATGAAAGTTTTCATTTATCCTTGTGATACCTGTACAGACATGCTGATATATAAACGCTGGAATTTATAATTATACTTCAGTATTTAATATTATGTAATACAACTTTATCCTCTGAGGGTATTTATCCATTTAAGGCTATAGAGTTTTATGAGAATCTTTACATTTTTGGTGCACTTTTTGAATGTAATGTTTTTAATCTTTTCAGCCTTTTAGTAGGCATAAACTATTACTTTGTTCACTGTAAAAAAATATTTTTGGTCATTGTTTGATGAGGTGGTAAATTAATTAATTAAAAAAAGATTATTGGAGTATGTTTTACAAGAAAGTACTATTTCAGTCTTTTTAACATTTAATGTGTTACTTGTAATTTACTAGCAATTTCTGAGTGAAAGTTGTTTCTAGACTGATTTTTTTCCCCCCAGTGTATATATTCTACATTAAATAGTAATTAATATATTGGGAGGGGTATTATATTTTATCATATAAAAATATAGAATAAATATCATATACTCTAGATTAAAAGTCCTCAACTTCTGGGTTGCCCAAATCAACCCAAAAATGATTCACATGTATTTTCTGATAGTGTGAACAGAGAAAAACAATGCTAAATACAAATTAAGCATATAATAATAAAAAAATAGGATTAAAAAAACGTCCTATATATTTTGTTGCTGGCATCAAAAAGTAGTTTTGTTTATTTTTGTGCAATAAAGAATTTTGGTATTGAGCTGACCCCCCAGTGTATATATTCTACATTAAATAGTAATTAATATATTGGGAGGGGTATTATATTTTATCATATAAAAATATAGAATAAATATCATATACTCTAGATTAAAAGTCCTCAACTTCTGGGTTGGCCAAATCAACCCAAAAATGATTCACATGTCTTTTCTGATAGTGTGAACAGAGAAAAACAATGCTAAATACAAATTAAGCATATAATAATAAAAAAATAGGATTAAAAAACGTCCTATATATTTTGTTGCTGGCATCAAAAAGAAGTTTTGTTTATTTTTGTGCAATAAAGAATTTTGGTATTGAGCTGAATAAGTTAATATCGACTGTAAAATCTGGAACCTGAAGCAGAACCACCAAATCTAGCTGGTTCCCATTTTTTACAGCAGTGGCCCACTAGGGGGCCTCAGTAAACTTCAGCAAGAAGAATGTAAATTTAAAAAAGTAACAAACCACTAAAGTGCAACATACAATGCAAAATCTAAATTGACATAAAATTTCTTACTCTGGACAAAAAATCAGGAACTTAACAAGCAAGAGCACAATGACTGACTTCTTTAATGTAATAAATGGGATGGCAAAATGGCAAGGTTGCCATCTCCTAATTATATAGGTCTCTGTTCATGGCCGAGCCAAGCAAGTAGCTACCTATAGATGGTTGTCGTTAGGTGGTTTTTTTTCTGTCTCTGAAAAACAACATATGCTCCTTGTAATTACATGCTTTGATCTGAAGATACTGTTAGCAGAACAACTATTGAACAAGCCCTCTAAAATGCAAGAACACACATATATATAGGTTTTTTTTCAGATATGTCAGCTTCAACCCAAACTGCACTATTGAGGATCAGATGGTGGAATAGGCTCCCGCTGGCACAGCCATTATCTGAATGTCGCTGACTGTCTGGGTCACTGTTTGAAAAAGAACACAGTGAGAAAAGCAGCAGGGACAGACACTTTGCTGTGTGTCTGTCACTGCAGTTTACAGCCTCAACACATTAAAATGTCTTTATATTGAACCCCAGTGTAACCTACATCTGAGCTGACGTGTGTAATTTTGTTCAAATACTTAATATTCAAATACAAATATAAGTAAGCCATTTGTAGCTTTATTATACTTTTTGTAGGTGTTAACCCTTTTTCTGTGGCCCTACAAAATTTTTCTCTGTTTGCTTGAGCAGCCAGACAACAGTGATTGGTCATTTGTGAACGGTTTGTTTATTTTTCGTTTGTTACATGACAAATGAATGCAAGACTCTGGACTCAGAAGGTGAACTAATCATTTATGTTTCTCATAATTTTTCTTGGCTGCATTTGAATGATTTCTTAATTCAGAATAGGATCAAAGATTGCTTATGTGGACGTGTTTGTGAGTTTTGACTATCGAAAAGATAACATTTTAATGACTTAATAAAAGATTAGTTCATTTTGCTGAACGGAATTCAAAGATTAAGTCAATAAAGACCGATCTTCTCATCACTAAACAACAATGGTGTTTCAAACAATGGTGTTAGTTTGGGGGGCGGGGCTGTCCGTTTTGTCCAACTAATCACAGACAGGAAGAGTGATTGGGGAAACACGTCTGAAAATAGTCATTATTTTTTACAATAGATGGTGCTTGTTCCACAGAAATGACAAATTATGACAATTGACATGCAATGATATGAAAACTGTTATCTTCATTCATTACGTTCATGACATGATGTTTTATTAACAAGGGTTGGGAGGAGCACAATCAGATAATCAACCAATTCGGCACAGGTGTAACTCGTTAAGCTAACCAGCCTAACTACCACAATATGTATATATATGCAGCCTACCTGCTTCTGTCCTACACAGTTTTCTGGCATCCCTCCTCCACCCCAACCCCCAATCTATTTTCCTACCATATTAGGGCTAGGATGAGTTCTTTGGGTTTGGGCTATATTCCGGGCTCGGAGCCCTCCCCCGGGACAGCATGCCAAAATATGCTTACTATTTGCTATCAGATTAGATGTAAGGGTGAACTCGTGAAGTGTAATAAGGAAGCAAGCAAACAGAAGCCGTCTAAACTAAAAAGAGTCTACAGGGAGAAAAATAGAGTGTTAAAGTGGGAAAGTCAATTTGAGCGCTATGTGTTAAGGGATTTTTGTCCCTTTCTCCTTTCTTGAGTGCTGTGTTAGCATCTGTGATTTGTGTTGTGAGGTTCATGGCTCAGACTACAAGAGGGTGAATAACTGCCAGCTGTCGTTCTCTTTCTCTGATTCATTCTCTCGCACTATGTTGCCCTTCCCACATTTCCACCTCTTCACTTTTGATCATGCTCCAACAAGGAATCAGTCTTTGTTGTTGATGTTCTTCCTTGGGGACTGTATGTGTCATTTGATCGACCACATTGCTATTTGATTGGATCTGTACACTGTATTTACACTTGGCCAAATAAATGTGTTTCCACATGTGATGTAGGCCACAATTGCTTTGATGATTACAATATAAAATGCAATGGCTGTTATGAGCAACATTTTATTTGGTGCTGCTCCCAAACAAGCTTCCATATGTTGAGGCTGTTCATTCTGGAAACAGTAGCAATTGCGTATATGGCCTCCTGAGGTGGTTTGAATGATCACATTGCTATCGAATGTGACTTGCAAGGGCTTTTACACTTGTTTTTTTTCATTATCGGTTAGCTAGCTGATCAGTAAAATGCCTGCAGTGTAAATACCTTCTTAATCTTGGCTCAATTCAGTGAAGAAGGGAATGACAATCACTGTGAAGTGATTTTTGTTGTTAGCTTCAATGATGAATTTCTCACAAGAAGACTGTTCTGTCGTCAAGTATTCACAGTAATGAGGTAAATGTGTAGGAAACTGAGATCTCATTAACTTATTTTGTGAGATTCCTCATCATTAGCAGGTAACAGTTCTGGTGTCTTGGTGGATCACATGTATCAGTTTAAGCAGCATGGTGCAACTACACCACACAAAGCAAGACTATTTAACATGATTCTTATGAAGATTTGACCGCTCATAACTATCCTGTGCACGGCTTGGGAGAGAGACCGAAAGTATAATTATAATGCGCAGGTTTTGATGAGCGTCTTTTTTCCCTCAGGTCACAAACTGCCATCGAAGTCAGGTGCTTAAATGGAGACACGCCAGCGAGATCTCAGTTCACACTTACAAAATCCATATGATGTCATTTACGAGGATAGTAAATGTCGTGACTTGTTGTTAGCTTCAATGATGAATTTCTCACAAGAAGACTGTTCTGTCGTCAAGTATTCACAGTAATGAGGTAAATGTGTAGGAAACTGAGATCTCATTAACTTATTTTGTGAGATTCCTCATCATTAGCAGGTAACAGTTCTGGTGTCTTGGTGGATCACATGTATCAGTTTAAGCAGCATGGTGCAACTACACCACACAAAGCAAGACTATTTAACATGATTCTTATGAAGATTTGACCGCTCATAACTATCCTGTGCACGGCTTGGGAGAGAGACCGAAAGTATAATTATAATGCGCAGGTTTTGATGAGCGTCTTTTTTCCCTCAGGTCACAAACTGCCATCGAAGTCAGGTGCTTAAATGGAGACACGCCAGCGAGATCTCAGTTCACACTTACAAAATCCATATGATGTCATTTACGAGGATAGTAAATGTCAGCCTGGCACTAAATTACTCTAACTACTGTCATATGCATCTGTGACGTACAGGTGAATTCCAATGAGCTGAACACAAGTCTCCTCACACTTGTAATAGACATCTGGCTTACTGGGTTCATTGAATATTGTGCGGAAATCAGATCAGTCAGGCGGAAAGCAATATGGCTTCTGCAAATTGATTTGGTGCTCAATTAATCATAAGAGCTAATGGAGCCATAACTCTATCAGGACACAAATATCATAAATTAAAGTTATATCATTATATGTAGTAGCTGCTAAATGCGTTTTATTGACTGTTTCCTACACAACAACCCATGACTAAAAGCCAGTCATGTGATGGATTTATTTATTATTAATAAATATAATTAACTTCTTGTTTTAATGTAAATTTTATTACAAAATGTTTATTAATAATTGATACAAATATTAATAACTTAAAAAATTTTAGTAGACAAACATGTAACGTTAAACACATTTTAAAATGGTAAAATGAAAGCAGGCATACGTGGTAGTTAAAATAAAAATCGAATACAGATTTGTTTGTTTTTTTGCACACAGATTTTAAGCACAATCACATTGCTTTTATTTAATATGCTAAACCCTATTTAAACCTGAAATTTTGCACCTTTTTCTGTTTGTTTGTGCTATTAAGACACAAAGTGTTTGTGTGTTTTGAGTAACCTAATTCAGTAATATCGGGGAAAAACATCAAGTATACAAACATATGGTCACAAATACTTCAATCGATCTCAAGGTGCAAAAGAGTTTTGCTTTCTGAGTGTTTTTTTTCTGTATGCCCATGGTCCATTGAGAAGCTAAATGATCCATCTATCTAAAAGGCTTTATGCAGACCTGATTTAAACAAATAGTTAGAACAGAGATCAGAGGGTTGTCTGAACTGCTCAGATTGTGCTCTCTCTAACGTTTGATTGAGAGATTTCAGCCCAGATTCACGTTCTGGCTCAACTGTATAGTCTTTGATAGAAATATCTCCCACTGTAGAAGATACTGCTCAGATCTTTAACCACTAGGCTGTATCACAGCATACATATCAAACATTAAGATCTTTCAGTCTGGTTATTTCATGTGCAAGAGGCACTTTCCATGAATTCTGCATGACTGCTTACGGCTACATCACTTTACACAAGGGAAAGAAGAAGAGATGGGCTCCCCCAATTTGCATTTCTCATCAGGGTCAGAACTGATTTAACATGCAGTGGATCTCTGATGTTGCTTTTGGTTTATAATAAAATGTATGAAACAGCAGTGAAAATATTGAATACTAAAACATCATTACAGCCACATCAGCCAATGCCACCAGAGACACACTGCTTACGAGAAATTATAATAATGGATCAAGAAGAGCTGCTGACAGTGTACCCTTCCCTCTGTCTGATCATGAAGGTCGTTGCTGCCCTCAGACCCATTTTGATATGCAACATCAGTTTTTATGTGCCATTTAGGCAGTATGACAGCATAAATGAGATTGATGTCCAGGCTATACCTTTTAAAAATATTTTGATTGAAGAGTTTTCATTTGTCAGGTCAGGTGCATATGATGTTCACTTAAAAAAAAAGCTTTAAAATACTTAATTAATGATTTTTTATACATTAATTAAACCAGCTGGTCTAAAAAAATCTTTTAAAAATCCTGGGTAATTTTTTTAATCCAAATTTTGAGTTATTTATCACGGGGATTTTGCGTCTTCTTCAGGAGAGAGCAGTTCTAAGCACCATCGAATTGATGCATTTCTTTGGTAAAATACAGGTTTGTGTACATTTTACTTTATAAAATGTTTACTGTGCTGTATATCGTTCAATTTTATGCAAAGCATCATACAGGCTTGCGGTGTGAGTCAACTAAACGAGAGTCGGGCCGGTCTTTTCGCGTGATGGAAAAGCCTGATGCTTTGCGTAAAGTAAACGATTTTATTCATAAAGATACAGAATATAAATACTTTTGATGTTAAAATATGTCCTCAGAGCTTATTTACTCTGTTTATGGGCAGGTTATGGAGGCAGTAGCATATTTCGGCTAAGAGTGAAATGCAGGTCGGCGGTCTTAGCTATTAGCAGTTCCCCGCCGAACACGACTCCAGCTCGGGCACGAGAACCAGCGCCGTTACGGTGGAAACAGAATAACAGAGACTGGTTGATTACACGTGAATTACTTCTGTTTAATATTAAATTTTTACTTATAATGTTTGTTAAACTAGTTTAAATAGGCAATATGTATAGCCTACGTATTAAAACTGATATAAACAATACTGTAAATTATATAGACCTAAATAAAGGAAGTTATCATGCAAACCAGTGGTTGTGTGGAGTATTTTACAAAAGTTTAGAGGATTTAAGTTAATCTGTAAACATTATTTAATATCTGAAGTAAAAAATAATCTAGTATCTTATTATAGTAAAAATGAATCAACACATAAGCTGGGTTAAATCAACCCATTATGCTGGGTTAAATAAACAACCCAACTTGCTAGGTAAAATTAACCCAACGTGTGTTCTGTCCTATATTTACCCAGCCCTTGGATTAAAAACTACCCAAATTGGGTTGTTTTTAACGTATGTTTTTTAACCCAGTGTTTTTTAGAGTGAGGTTGAAAGAACAGTGTAAAATTAAATTTTGGTATTTAAATTCCAAATGCACAAAAACCCTTTATGTGATTTCCCAGTGAATTGTATCCTGAGATCCGACAACATTTGACCCTGAGAAAGCCATAAGCTTATAAATAAATAAATGGATCTTGTTAGCCAATTAGAAATTTAGAACGCAGCTCTCAGCCAATGGCGTGAGTCTGGGGCGGGATTTGTTGGGACTCATTAACGCGAATCGATTCTTTCGAACAGTTCGTTTCAAAGAACCGACTGAAATGGAGCGATGTTCAGTCCGATGTGTGCACTGCTTCAAGCGATTCGTTGAAAATATCCGACTCAAAAGAACGAATTGTTCACCAATCGGACATCGCTACTTTAGCATGTGGCGCAGAAATTAGGCCTACTTAGTTTTCTGTAAATTATGCATTTTATGTGAACTAGCCTATCATTCGTATTGTTGCGTTTTCATCAGGCCTATGTTTCAAAATCGACATAGGCCTATAGTCAATTTGAGAATTTATTGTCATTAGGCTATTTATCGTTAATTTGTGAAATTATGAAACTACTGAATCTACTCATGGTGTGACACAAGTATTTGTCTTAAAGGGGTCATATGATGCGATTTAAATTTGTCCTTTCTCTTTGGAGGGTTACAAGCTCTTGGTGCATAAAGAAGATCTGTAAAGTTGCAAAGACTAAAGTATCAACATCAAAGAGATATTTTTTATAAAAGTTAAGAGTCAACCACGCCTACCTAAAATGGCTCATTCTAACACGCCCCCACATGTCTACGTCACAATGTGGGAAGATTTGCATAACGCCGCCCAAATGTTCACGCAAAGAAAGAAGGCGTAACTTTTATTCTCGCTGTAGTATTGTTGTTGCCGCCGCCGCCATGTCGTGAAGACGCTGTGTGTTTTGTTGTGAAAGACACTTCTAAAAGAGGACGATATCCGCTTCGTCATGCCTGGAACTGATCCGTGCGGGTCGCTGAGGAAATACATCAACTTTGCGCTGTGGATCGCCAGATCGGCTTTCACCGTGGAAGGTAAATGTGTAGGAAACTGAGATCTCATTAACTTATTTTGTGAGATTCCTCATCATTAGCAGGTAACAGTTCTGGTGTCTTGGTGGATCACATGTATCAGTTTAAGCAGCATGGTGCAACTACACCACACAAAGCAAGACTATTTAACATGATTCTTATGAAGATTTGACCGCTCATAACTATCCTGTGCACGGCTTGGGAGAGAGACCGAAAGTATAATTATAATGCGCAGGTTTTGATGAGCGTCTTTTTTCCCTCAGGTCACAAACTGCCATCGAAGTCAGGTGCTTAAATGGAGACACGCCAGCGAGATCTCAGTTCACACTTACAAAATCCATATGATGTCATTTACGAGGATAGTAAATGTCAGCCTGGCACTAAATTACTCTAACTACTGTCATATGCATCTGTGACGTACAGGTGAATTCCAATGAGCTGAACACAAGTCTCCTCACACTTGTAATAGACATCTGGCTTACTGGGTTCATTGAATATTGTGCGGAAATCAGATCAGTCAGGCGGAAAGCAATATGGCTTCTGCAAATTGATTTGGTGCTCAATTAATCATAAGAGCTAATGGAGCCATAACTCTATCAGGACACAAATATCATAAATTAAAGTTATATCATTATATGTAGTAGCTGCTAAATGCGTTTTATTGACTGTTTCCTACACAACAACCCATGACTAAAAGCCAGTCATGTGATGGATTTATTTATTATTAATAAATATAATTAACTTCTTGTTTTAATGTAAATTTTATTACAAAATGTTTATTAATAATTGATACAAATATTAATAACTTAAAAAATTTTAGTAGACAAACATGTAACGTTAAACACATTTTAAAATGGTAAAATGAAAGCAGGCATACGTGGTAGTTAAAATAAAAATCGAATACAGATTTGTTTGTTTTTTTGCACACAGATTTTAAGCACAATCACATTGCTTTTATTTAATATGCTAAACCCTATTTAAACCTGAAATTTTGCACCTTTTTCTGTTTGTTTGTGCTATTAAGACACAAAGTGTTTGTGTGTTTTGAGTAACCTAATTCAGTAATATCGGGGAAAAACATCAAGTATACAAACATATGGTCACAAATACTTCAATCGATCTCAAGGTGCAAAAGAGTTTTGCTTTCTGAGTGTTTTTTTTCTGTATGCCCATGGTCCATTGAGAAGCTAAATGATCCATCTATCTAAAAGGCTTTATGCAGACCTGATTTAAACAAATAGTTAGAACAGAGATCAGAGGGTTGTCTGAACTGCTCAGATTGTGCTCTCTCTAACGTTTGATTGAGAGATTTCAGCCCAGATTCACGTTCTGGCTCAACTGTATAGTCTTTGATAGAAATATCTCCCACTGTAGAAGATACTGCTCAGATCTTTAACCACTAGGCTGTATCACAGCATACATATCAAACATTAAGATCTTTCAGTCTGGTTATTTCATGTGCAAGAGGCACTTTCCATGAATTCTGCATGACTGCTTACGGCTACATCACTTTACACAAGGGAAAGAAGAAGAGATGGGCTCCCCCATTTTGCATTTCTCATCAGGGTCAGAACTGATTTAACATGCAGTGGATCTCTGATGTTGCTTTTGGTTTATAATAAAATGTATGAAACAGCAGTGAAAATATTGAATACTAAAACATCATTACAGCCACATCAGCCAATGCCACCAGAGACACACTGCTTACGAGAAATTATAATAATGGATCAAGAAGAGCTGCTGACAGTGTACCCTTCCCTCTATCTGATCATGAAGGTCGTTGCTGCCCTCAGACCCATTTTTATATGCAACATCAGTTTTTATGTGCCATTTAGGCAGTATGACAGCATAAATGAGATTGATGTCCAGGCTATACCTTTTAAAAATATTTTGATTGAAGAGTTTTAATTTGTCAGGTCAGGTGCATATGATGTTCACTTCAAAAAAAAGCTTTAAAATACTTAATTAATGATTTTTTATACATTAATTAAACCAGCTGGTCTAAAAAAATCTTTTAAAAATCCTGGGTAATTTTTTTTATCCAAATTTTGAGTTATTTATCACGGGGATTTTGCGTCTTCTTCAGGAGAGAGCAGTTCTAAGCACCATCGAATTGATGCATTTCTTTGGTAAAATACAGGTTTGTGGACATTTTACTTTATAAAATGTTTACTGTGCTGTATATCGTTCAATTTTATGCAAAGCATCATACAGGCTTGCGGTGTGAGTCAACTAAACGAGAGTCGGGCCGGTCTTTTCGCGTGATGGAAAAGCCTGATGCTTTGCGTAAAGTAAACGATTTTATTCATAAAGATACAGAATATAAATACTTTTGATGTTAAAATATGTCCTCAGAGCTTATTTACTCTGTTTATGGGCAGGTTATGGAGGCAGTAGCATATTTCGGCTAAGAGTGAAATGCAGGTCGGCGGTCTTAGCTATTAGCAGTTCCCCGCCGAACACGACTCCAGCTCGGGCACGAGAACCAGCGCCGTTACGGTGGAAACAGAATAACAGAGACTGGTTGATTACACGTGAATTACTTCTGTTTAATATTAAATTTTTACTTATAATGTTTGTTAAACTAGTTTAAATAGGCAATATGTATAGCCTACGTATTAAAACTGATATAAACAATACTGTAAATTATATAGACCTAAATAAAGGAAGTTATCATGCAAACCAGTGGTTGTGTGGAGTATTTTACAAAAGTTTAGAGGATTTAAGTTAATCTGTAAACATTATTTAATATCTGAAGTAAAAAATAATCTAGTATCTTATTATAGTAAAAATGAATCAACACATAAGCTGGGTTAAATCAACCCATTATGCTGGGTTAAATAAACAACCCAACTTGCTAGGTAAAATTAACCCAACGTGTGTTCTGTCCTATATTTACCCAGCCCTTGGATTAAAAACTACCCAAATTGGGTTGTTTTTAACGTATGTTTTTTAACCCAGTGTTTTTTAGAGTGAGGTTGAAAGAACAGTGTAAAATTAAATTTTGGTATTTAAATTCCAAATGCACAAAAACCCTTTATGTGATTTCCCAGTGAATTGTATCCTGAGATCCGACAACATTTGACCCTGAGAAAGCCATAAGCTTATAAATAAATAAATGGATCTTGTTAGCCAATTAGAAATTTAGAACGCAGCTCTCAGCCAATGGCGTGAGTCTGGGGCGGGATTTGTTGGGACTCATTAACGCGAATCGATTCTTTCGAACAGTTCGTTTCAAAGAACCGACTGAAATGGAGCGATGTTCAGTCCGATGTGTGCACTGCTTCAAGCGATTCGTTGAAAATATCCGACTCAAAAGAACGAATTGTTCACCAATCGGACATCGCTACTTTAGCATGTGGCGCAGAAATTAGGCCTACTTAGTTTTCTGTAAATTATGCATTTTATGTGAACTAGCCTATCATTCGTATTGTTGCGTTTTCATCAGGCCTATGTTTCAAAATCGACATAGGCCTATAGTCAATTTGAGAATTTATTGTCATTAGGCTATTTATCGTTAATTTGTGAAATTATGAAACTACTGAATCTACTCATGGTGTGACACAAGTATTTGTCTTAAAGGGGTCATATGATGCGATTTAAATTTGTCCTTTCTCTTTGGAGGGTTACAAGCTCTTGGTGCATAAAGAAGATCTGTAAAGTTGCAAAGACTAAAGTATCAACATCAAAGAGATATTTTTTATAAAAGTTAAGAGTCAACCACGCCTACCCAAAATGGCTCATTCTAACACGCCCCCACATGTCTACGTCACAATGTGGGAAGATTTGCATAACGCCACCCAAATGTTCACGCAAAGAAAGAAGGCGTAACTTTTATTCTCGCTGTAGTATTGTTGTTGCCGCCGCCGCCATGTCGTGAAGACGCTGTGTGTTTTGTTGTGAAAGACACTTCTAAAAGAGGACGATATCCGCTTCGTCATGCCTGGAACTGATCCGTGCGGGTCGCTGAGGAAATACATCAACTTTGCGCTGTGGATCGCCAGATCGGCTTTCACCATGGACGAAGCGGAGTCCAGCCCGGGGTCGTCACATGTGGTTTCCGCAAGCCCGCCGGCCGCTCCTTCATCGTTCTCAAGCCCGCCCGCCTCTGCTCACTCAAGCCAGCCTCCGCATACTCTAGGTGTGTGATGCTCTTTCGTTGTGAAAGCGAAACTACTTTGTTTGGCCTTCCAAAAGAGGACACGACTAGAAATCAGTGGTTAAGTTGTATTTACAACACTCTTTGACTTTGACGAGGGACTTTGAGAGAGCTCGCGGCAACCAGGCGGAGTCTAGCGTCGTCTTTGGAAACACGGCGTAGCTATTGTCAGACCAGCCCCTGGGCGGAGGATCTGGAGATTGATGCCTCAGGTTGGTTTAGTCCCGAGCAGAGACGTACATGCGCTCGGGCAGTAAGTGGACTGTAGACGGCGGAGTTAAAGACTTCAGAGACGCGCAACCCAGGAACGGATAGAAGCAAACAGACAGTATACGCTGCATTTTGTCGTCATATATGCTCTTCAGTTTTTGAAAGCAAGTGGAATCGGACACAGTGAGCGACACAGACATGTAAGATCTCTATCGCATGCTTGAATCAGTTTCTGACTCACTTTTGGACTTTCCTTTTTGTTTACATTTTTTATGGTTATTGATAGATGACTGACAATGTGTCCGTCAACTTTTCTTTTTACTAACATCAAGATTTTAGATAAAAATGTTTATGAACGCATGAGGGGAAGTATGTGCAATATGTGCATTACCATTTTATCTAATTTCATCTCATTTTTTTGAGGTCTTGTCACACAGCACGTAATAGATATGGATAATAGTTATGCTTAAAGCGACACAGACATGTAAGATCTCTATCGCATGCTTGAATCAGTTTCTGACTCACTTTTGAACTTTCCTTTTTGTTTACATTTCTTATGGTTATTGATAGATGACTGACAATGTGTCCGTCAACTCTTCTTTTTACTAACATCAAGATTTTAGATAAAAATATTTATGAACGCATGAGGGGAAGTATGTGCAATATGTGCATTACCATTTTATCTAATTTCATCTAATTTTTTTGAGGTCTTGTCACACAGCACGTAATAGATATGGATAATAGTTATGCTTAATAAAATTGACATATAGCCCATTTCAGAATTTTTTGTTAATTTATCATTCATTTGTTAAAATTTTGTAATTATTGCCCTATGCACTCATGGTATAAATTAAGTTTTTGTCATAAAAAAGTAGGGATGCACCGATATGAAAATTTTGGCCGATACCGATAACCGATTATTCTTTATTTTTGAAAGCCGATAACCGATATGTTGGCCGATAAATCTATATCCAAATTGTTATATACTTTTTGAGAGCCTGATTACAAAAAAGGTCTCATCATTAAAAGCCACATCCCAAACACTTCAACATAAGCAGCCTAGTTTGAACGGTGTACGTTTTAAAAATATTTTTACTCTCCCATTACCAAATTTAGTCATAAAAAAGTCTTACAAATAAATAAAATTATGCATAAATAATGCAAACAAGTCACTGGACATCATTACACGTGTAAAGAATCAAAATGAATGTGCCACAGATCAATAAAACGGAATAGCCTTTGCACGGACAATAATTAAATGATTTTAATTACTAAACCATATTGTTGATGAAAATAATAAGAGAAACATACAAGTGGTTGTTGTTATTAATAATGTATCAATGATTTTGAAAAAGTAACAAATTAATACCACTGTTTTAAATAGCAGTCGTTGAGCTGCGCGTGCTGAAGCTGAAGAGCTGAATGAACACGGTAACCTGAAGCGTTTTGCTGGCAGCTTATTTAATTCAAGGAAATGCATCCTGAGATTAATATTAATACAACATAAACATAATATTACAACTTATATATGTACAAAATGACGCAGTTATTGCATGCTATAGTCAGACTGTGTGATCCTGTTGTGGATGCGCTCTTCCCATATCAACGCGCTGAAACACGGCAACTAAACCCAAAGAATGCACAAGGTTTTTTTTTTTCTGCTGTTTGGGCTGCGTGCGCTGAGCTAAAGACGATCACCGGTAAACTGAAGCGCTCTTTTAACTTAACCAAACGCATTCTATATGAGATAAATCAGATATACATCAAATAAACACAATATTACAACATACAATTGCACAAAAGGCTGCAAACGAACAGCGCGCATCTGAAGTGTCTCTGAAGGAAATAATGCATTATTTATCGGCTTTAAGATATCGGCCAAATTTTCTTAGCAGGCCGATACCGATAACAGAAAAAATGAGCATTTATCGGCCGATACCGATATGGTGGCCGATATATCGTGCATCCCTATAAAAAAGATTTGTACACAAGCTTTTTTTCTCTCTCTCAATGTTTACCTTTCAGTTTATGCAATTTGAAGAGCTTGTCACTTCAGATTTATGGCTGGAAACAGATGTCCCAATGTTTTACTAATGCTCCCACACTTTTTTCTATTTCCTCAGGTGTAACCGAGCAGGAAGATGCCGGGAGGATCTAGGCCGGTGGGTTTAGGAGGTCTGCATGCACACTCAACCTGAAATTCGCGTCTATATGAAAGTTTGAGCTGAGCGTGATGGCATCTAGTCTTACATGTGCAGGCGTGGTGTGGGCCCTGTTGTCCTTCTTTTGTGCTGCCACATCTTGCATAGGCTTCTTCATGCCATACTGGCTGCTTGGGTCACAGATGGGTAAGCCGGTGTCATTTGGAACATTCCGCCGCTGTTCCTACCCCGTAAGGGATGAGGCCCGTGGTGGGACAGTTATGTTGGAGCAGTGTGGGCGCTATGCCTCCTTTCAGGGCATCCCGAGTCTGGAGTGGAGGATCTGCACGGTAGTGACGGGGGCAGGCTGCGGACTGCTGCTCTTGGTGGCTCTCACTGCAATCATGGGATGCTGTGTTACGGATCTAATCTCTCGCACCATCGGACGTGTGGCAGGAGGGATACAGTTTGTGGGAGGTGAGTTCAATTACAAGGAGCTTGACTGGAGATTCAGTGGATGGGTAAATGGTGAAATGGTTGGATAAATGAATGTATAGATGGCAGAATGAGTGGATTTTATTGGTTGGATGTATAGATGTGTTGTCAGAAGGATGGATGAATGGGCTTGTAAATGCATATTCAAATTAAACACTGCAACTTTATGAACACACTTTCATTTGCATCTTTCCCAGATGCAAGTACTTAGCAGCTCCTAGCGATAACGCATGACGACAACCGTATCCTCTTAGTGAAAGCCGGTGTGCTTGTTTTGACATTCTGTTGCTACAATTCATGTCATCCTGTGAGGAGTGGAGCCTGTGACCTCTTGTTGATTTGTGCCAAGACAGCAAACTTACACCATGGTGAAAATCAGTTTGAGTCTGTTTGGTAACTAAACAAATAGTGAAAAGCAAACAAGAGTTTCCTTTAATGTCCTTAGTACTGGTTGGATGGGATTGGTTTTCCAATCGGTGATTGAGTTACAGTTGTTAACACAGAACGTCTATGATTTCATGTACTGATTTTGGATGGGATGTACAATTACATAATTAAAACTAATTTAATTAAAAGGATAGTTCACACCAAAATTCAAATTCTGTCATCATTTATTCACCCTCATGTCGTTCTGACATTCTTTCTTCTGTGAAGCACAAAAAATATATATTTTGAATAACGTCTTAGTGTTATTTTTTTGGTCCTTACAATGAATGTCAATGGGATCCAAAAAACACTAGACCCCATTGACCTTCATTTTATGGACAGAAATGTTCTTTAAAAGTTGTACAGGTTTGGAATGACATGAGGGTGAGTATAAAATTACAGAATCATATCTGATGCTCCTACTACTGTTGCCTTTCTGATTAGTTTGTGACTGGGCTTTTTATATCAGATGCAAGTACAATACCAGCAGTACTTGAACCACCAACTGTTATTTTACCCAGATGGCAAGCTGAAGTCAGCCAAGAGGTCTAAATCCATCATGAAGGCACACCAGGCAGTGAAAAGAGAAATTTAAGCTTTAGTTACGGCATTCACCAAAGGTCAATGCAAATGAGGAGAAGCGTTGTGAAAAATAATATACCATAATCACACACATTCCTCTCCGGACAGTATTCGATTTCTCACAGGACTCCAAAGTTAGCCCGGAAAATTTAAATTGCTCAATAAGAGGAATGAGAAAAAAAGGGCTTGCTCAAACGTCTGCGAAGCACAAATTTACCTGACCTCCTCAGGGACGTGCATTGCAAATCCGGGCTTGCTCACACACACGCACAGGTAAAAAAAAAAAAAAAAGCAGGAGCAGTAGAATAAATTGGCTCTTGTTACTATCCTTTTACGAGATCTTTATATTTGAGAGGCAGTAACCGAGCTGCTTATGAAGCGACTGGCCTCGTAATGAGCAGAATATGAGGGGAGGAGGGTCCCTCACGGTCCCTCATGACTTACATCACCCTCTCTTCTTTTGTCCTGCCTCAGAGCAGTGACTTTGCTCCATTTCAGAGAGATGGAAAATAATGAAGGTTGATTATACATGACCTCTCTATGAGGGACTGTAGGCAACACTTTCTCTCTTTCATGTCTCTTTCATATTCCCTTCTCCTTTGTGCTCTTTACTTTTCCACACACACTTTGATACGTACACCTGCTTGCTTTGTGATGTTTTATTCAAGGGCAACTAAATATTTCCTGTTTGCATTTTTTCCTTGTCCTAGAAGTCTGGGACTTTGCTTTGTTTTTATCACTTGATACAGTAAAGACGATAGAGACTTACATATGGACTTACTAATTCTGGGACGGATGCCAGATGCCACATTGGTGTATCACTTCTTCAGTTTGCCCTTTTCAGGTGGGAATATTATTTGTTAATAGGTCAGACTTGAGAAGTATATTGTTGCCTATGTGTTCTGAATGAATGTTATGGTTCCTGCATCCTATTGGATTTCCTGTCACACCCATGTCTTGCTTCACAGCACCCGTTGCATGTTTGCATACGTCACGCACGCTCTCCTGAAAGACAGTCGGCTCAGTCATGTGTTTCATACACTGAATTTACAGTAGGATTTATGGGATCCATCTGGCTACTGTCAGAATCCTTGCCAATGAGAACCCAAGACCTTGAAATTAGTCTTTTTCGCTTGAGAGATCTGCCGATATGACTCAGTGGGATCTGGGTGTTTTCTCAATTACTCTTTAATGCCTTCTAATCACATTAGTGATATACTGAGGACATCCTTTCAGAACAACCTCAGCTCCTGGGAGATGTTTCTCACTTTGCTGTAATGACATTGCCTGATGAGTTTGTTACAGGTTGCGAATGCAAAATTCAACTGTTTGGATTTCTCCCAAACTTTCCCTCCCTCATTTAATGCCTTATGCCGTTATCAAAAGTCTGTTCTCTGATACTCTTTCTTATCTTACTCCTTTTTCTTTTTACTTTTGAGTATTTGCTGCACTGTATGCATTTTGCAGTAGAAGATGAAAAAGAATACATTAATTGAACCATAACTATGCCCACTAGAGTCTATCACTTTTTATTTATTTTTTATTTATTTATTTATTTATTTTTGCATTTTCTGCAGTGGTTGCAGGCAAGAATCTGCAGAGTTATTCTGTGGAAAGGATTTAGACAATAAAATATGATAAAAGAGATGAGATACTACACTATTAGTAGCTCATAGCATTATCAAATTTAAGAAAATATTCTAAAATTAAAGGGGTCATATGATGCTGCTAAAAAGAACATTTATTTGGTGTAATGAAATGTGTTTATGTGGTTTAAAGTAAAAAAAAAATTGGATTTGAGACGTTAGTCTTTGCAACTTTACAGATCTTCTTTATGCACCAAGAGCTTGTAACACTCCAAAGAGAAAGGAAAAATTGAAATTGCATCGTATGACCCCTTTAACATGCGATGTGAGATCAAATTTATATGTCTTTCTATGGACTTTCTGTGGAATTCTGCATGTGCTGATCCCATACAGGCACACTTCACAATAGGAAAGTGCAAAACTACATATTTTCAAAGGTTTGCCTTAACTTTTAATCGACTTATCAGTCTTAATAGAAGCCTTTGATTAGGATGGTTTTCGGCTCACCTGACAATAAGACATGTTTCTTAAGGAACTCTTAATAGTCAAATTTGAGGACCTAGTTGTTGGAGAACTAGTCAACCATTATGAATTATCACTACTGCATACGTACCAACTACCGTTCAAAAGTTTGGGGTCATTAAATTAATACTTTTATTCTGCGAGGATACATAAAATTGATAAAAAGGGACAGCAAAGACATTTATAATGTAACAAAAGATTTCTGTTTCAAATGCATGCTAAAAACTTTCTATTCATCAAAGAAACCTGAAAACGTGTATAATAGTTTCCACAAAAAATATTAAGCAGCACAACTGTTTTCAACATTGATAATAATAAGAAATGTTTCTTAAGTACCAAATAAGAATATTAGGAGGATTTCTGAAGGATCATGTGACACTGAAGACCAGAGATACGATGCTGAAAATTCAGGTTTGCCATCACAATAACAAATTACATTTTAAATTATATTAAAATAGAAAACAGTTATTTTAAATTGTAATAAAATTTCACAACATTACTGTTTTGTATTGTATTTTTCATCAAATAATTTCAGCCTTGGTGAGCATAAGAGTCATGTTTCAAAAACATAAAAAAATGACAGATCTCAAATGTTTTTGTATTCGTGTATATATGTCCTCTGTACTCACTTGTTGAATATCTTGTCTTCAGTTGTTTAAGTGATTAAAAAAAAGGCCAGTTCACGTTCAGATGTGACTTAATTACCCTGTGTGTTTCTGTGGGCCCTTCATTCCATAGTTCACGTTTTCATGCTTACAGTGGGGAAATCTTATACAACCTTACCCTGAGCAAAACAAAAATAAGTCAGGTGGCAACAATTGTGTCTGTTTGTGTGCTCGAGTGAGCTTTGAGATGTGACGTTTCAGTAATCCAGCCAGCAGCAGTTGTCTTACTGTAAGCTTTCACCTCTTGAGCTGTAAACTTTCAACGAAAACCAACAGAGGGTCAATGCACCTTGAAAAAAATGTGTATGATGTCTATCAAAGTTTGAATTCAGAAACTGCAACAATTTGGCACTTTGCTTGTATCTTTAAGTCATTAGGCCGCCAAAGTGTCACACTAATAATTAACTTCTCCAAAGTTGTCCTTGACTTTACGTCCAGTCACAGTGGACTGCACAACGTACAAAATTGTTGAAGCTGTGAAAGTTTGCCCCCTGTTTTCCCTCTGTTAGCTCGGATGTCACATATGTCACGTTTGTGTGCTGTGTAAATCCCTCTCGTTTAAATCTAAATTGACACTATTGAATTAGTCACACTGGAATGTTTCTAATTGCAGATACGGCCGGGTGTTGAGAACGGCTGATTTTCGTGTACATTTGTGCGGTGAACGGAAGCGTGTGTACGCTTGAGCAACGTGCCATGTGTATTTGTGGTTGTGTGGGAACAGACCTAGCTGAGGGTGTATACGCTGGTTTTAGCTGACCCGTGCCGACCCCTGGGCGCTTGGAAAGAGACGGATGGAAAGATGTGAGAGAGTAGGGTGGTGTGAATGAGAAAGACAGGCAGGATCCAGCTGATGGAGACAGCTGCAGCAGCAGGAAGAGACTTACTGGCTCCAGTACTGGTGCATATCTCTATGTCTCACTGTCAGTTTCTCTACTGTCTGTCTGAAAAATTTAGTTGACTCCTTGGAATGTTTGACATGTTTTTGGAATGTTGCTGGAAAATAGGAGAAAAAGAGTCTGAGAGAGTGACACACAGTGAACTGAACAGGCCAGAGGTGAAGAAATACTGTTCCTGTCCTTCACAGAAATCGAAGACCGTGTCTACCAGATAATGTCTTGTAAACTCGACACCATTGGGTGTAGCCCGTTATGATTGAATTTCAATCCACATTTTATCCTTCCTGAATGATATGCAAGATTAGAAATCTCACAGGGCCAGATATATTACACCACAAAATCAGAATGCTATTTTATTTTGCATAAAGCCTATAAAGCCTATTTTTAAAACCATTAAGATTTTTTGCAATGCAGTGTTATTTTCATGACTATTAAGCATATGTAACCTCACATTTTATTTGCTGTAATTAATCCGTACGTATATATATATATATTACGTGTAATACAATAATAATGTTCATTAATGCATTACATGTGTCCCATTATTTTATATGATCTCATAGTGTATGTAACAAATTTAACAAATTATTGTATAGTTTATTAATTTTGAATGTTGCCTCTGTATTTCTGTAATTGCGATAAAGTATATAATTTTTTCATAATCATAAATTACAGGTAAAAAAACAAATACTACAATAATGTGAAAATAATGTCAGGATTAAAACATTTTTATACTGCAGTAATGAGAATTGGGGAAAAATGTACTTAATTGTCATGACAATAATCTTAATGATCAAAAAAATATATATCATTAATTTTTTTATGTGCAAAATATATTTGACCATTTGTGGTAAAGTGAATTATGACACTTTTTTTTGACAGGTTTATCCTAGTGTATCCCAAATGATAGTATGCTATGGTAAATTAAATGCCAGAATATGCCTGAATGATGTACTGTGTGCATCCATGCAAGTAAAAATTGCCCAGAACCTATGCTATGATAGAGGAGGTGTTGAGATTATTGCCTTTCAACTAAGAAAATGGCATAATGAAAGACAGAAACTCCCACAACAGTTTTTTAAATGTATGAAATTAAACTTGAATCTATATGAGTTTTAAAGTAATGAATATACCTAGATACTAGCACAACAAATTGATATCAAGATGCAGTTTCATGACGTGAAATGTCTCAATACTGGTATGTGTTTTCTCATCACAGCTTTTTGTGTACAGCTTTTTAATACGTAGTGCTGCCATAGGGATATTTTATGCTTTGGGAAATAAAAATGGGTCATTAGACAAGATGTGCAATAACAGTTCTGGCTTTAGGAGTCATTTAGGAGACTTGCCATTTTCTATTCTCTCTTGTTATTTGACCCACACACATCATTTAAGGCATATTGACAGGTTTATCCTAGTGTATCCCAAATGATAGTATGCTATGGTAAATTAAATGCCAGAATATGCCTGAATGATGTACTGTGTGCATCCATGCAAGTAAAAATTGCCCAGAACCTATGCTATGATAGAGGAGGTGTTGAGATTATTGCCTTTCAACTAAGAAAATGGCATAATGAAAGACAGAAACTCCCACAACAGTTTTTTAAATGTATGAAATTAAACTTGAATCTATATGAGTTTTAAAGTAATGAATATACCTAGATACTAGCACAACAAATTGATATCAAGATGCAGTTTCATGACGTGAAATGTCTCAATACTGGTATGTGTTTTCTCATCACAGCTTTTTGTGTACAGCTTTTTAATACGTAGTGCTGCCATAGGGATATTTTATGCTTTGGGAAATAAAAATGGGTCATTAGACAAGATGTGCAATAACAGTTCTGGCTTTAGGAGTCATTTAGGAGACTTGCCATTTTCTATTCTCTCTTGTTATTTGACCCACACACATCATTTAAGGCATATTTAGGGGAGATGGTATCCACAAAGCAGACTTTTAGATTCCAGAGAAAACAACGTGAGAGCAGCAGGGCACCATCAGCTAGCCAATCTCAACTTTTATAAAGAAACCCTCACGGTTTACAAGAAATGATTCCTCCGTGACTCCTTAAGGAAATGACTCCGAAACCTTTCCAACAGGCTGCAATATCGGCCCCTTTGACCAAACTGTACACAACAACCGTAAGGACATGTGGGTCATGGCTTCGACTGCTTGTTCACATGTGTTTATATTCTTGTAAGAAAAGCTGCATGACTTCATTTTCAGCTTGACAAAATCTTTGCCTTTGCTTAGCACTAGTCTGGAACGATTTGCTCACTTATTGTAGCTGAAGGGAAAAAATGGAATGCAAAGAAGGATTTTTGGGTTGAGGTAAAAGGAATATTTATGTAACACTAAAATGTTGGTGTGTGTTAAAATCTACTGCAAAACTAAAAAAGTTAAATATGAATAAAAAGGTTGTTTTTATTTTAGTATCGATATTTCAGAAAATACAGACAGTAGCTGGGTTTCCATCCAAAGGTGCGAACTTGGAATATCGCTTAAAACGATTGTGAATTGGAATTGGAACTTTTGAACATTAAAACATTTGCGAATAAGCACCGTTTCCATCCAACGAGTCAAAGAGAAAAAAATCATCACTTCCTGATAAACTGGCAATAAATATCACTAAGAAAAGTAGTAGAAGCCACTGAATATAATAATGTTCTTATATAATAAATTACTTGTACCTCAGAGCGAGCAGACGAAACACAATAAATGCAGTTATTGCTTCCGGAGGTGGATGCTACTGTTTGGGAACGCAGACAGTTCTGGGAGGCAATTATAAAGAAATACTTTTGACGACAGACTTTGCTCAGGCATTTAAGAATGACCATAACAACATTTCAGATGCTGTGTAACAAGATCGGTCCACTGGTTAGTCAGGTTGTGCTGTCTCATAGCGCAAAGCCACATGACTACTTTGATGTGCATGGAGGAATTTTCATTATTCGCTATAACCCTTTTTCACAGATGTCAAAATCCACCTTAAGCATAAAAACCCACAGAAGAAAGAATACATGTTATACTGGTTTGGAACAACATGAGGGTAACAAAATGATGTCAGAATTTTTGGTTTTGGGTGAACTATCGCTTTAATTTCTTATCACGATGGTTTTTTCTAATCGAGGAGGGCATGAGCTAGACATGATTAACTTTTCACAAATATGCACACGCTCTCTTGAACAAAGCCAACTTTCCATGGATAAGTGAACAAAGGAGCCTCTGTGTTCAAGAACTTTGAGAAGTTCCTTGGCGAACTTGGCTCAGTCCACTTCCAGCGCTGCGTGGTCCCTCTCCGGCTCGGCTCCCTCCCTCAGATTGGAATGCAGGTCTGCATTCTCCTCAGGGCAATCATGCTGGAATGTTCCAGGCTTCCAGATGGTCCTAAGGTCCACGACTGTGGCAGCAGACACATTTGTTGGCTACAGTAAAAGAGGAAATAAATGGTTTTCCTTCCTAGCTCAGAGACTGATCCAACAGTGTGGCAGAGGGAGATTTTTTTGAGGATAAAGCAGAAGAGAAGAAAGGTTTGGATTCACACAGATGGCACAGGCACATTTGAAGGATGCTCAGTAGAGAAGAGTTTTCATCTCCTCAAGTCTCTTGCAACCAGAAGGTATTATCTCTGAGCCACCATTAGAGCTTTGAGGATTTTTATTTAATTTTTTTCAGTTTACTGCTTTCTTGAGTTTAAATATGTATTAGTTTTTTTCCACAGCAACCTGTAAATGTTTCTTTTTTAGCCTACTGCAGATGCTGTCAAAGCCAATGTAATGAAAATTCTGTTGCGTACTCACCTTTATGACTTACTTTCTTCTACAGAACATAGAGCAAGAACGGAAATCGAAGAATGTGCTGCTTGCTCTTTTCTATGCAGTTACCAAAAATGGGGACTGGACAAAAAGGACACAGAATCACTAAAACATATCATAAATATACTATAAAAGTGCTCCATATGACTTATTCACAATATACCGCAAGTTTGCCGCTTTGTGTGATGAACAAAACTAAAAAAAATAAGATTTCCTAGTCCAATGGCATGTTAATCTTGAGAAATTTGCCAAAGATCAAAACTTTTTAATTAAATTGATCAAATGTGACGGTAAAGACATCTACAATGTTATGAAAAATTTCTATCAAATAAATGTTGATTTTTACTTTATTATATTTACTATTCATTCATTCATTCATTACTTGATTGTATTTACTATTCATAAAAGAATGTATAATATTAAAATAGAAAATATTAAGCAGCACAACTTTTTTCTATATTGATAATAATAAGAATTGTTCATTGAGCACCAAATCAGCATATTAGAATAATTTCTGAAGGATCATGTAACACTGAAGTCTGGAGTAATGGCTGCTGAAAATTTAGCTTTGTATCACACTGGAATAAATTACATTTTAAAATATATTTAAATAGAAAGAAGTTATGTTACATTGTAACACAATATTGCTGTCTCTCATTAACATAAAAAAATTCTTACTGACCCCAGACTTTTGAACGGTAGTGTGTTCCCCAGTGTTAATTGCTCCTTTATGAACTTAATATAATATAATTTTAAATAGCAAACATGTTATGTTCTTCTAAACAGCATTGCTAATTCATTCCCTGCGTCACACACTGACGTCGTGAAGTTTTCCGCTGTGTGATTTTAAAAAGGAACAGGCTTTTGGAATAATCATGCATTTATGTTCATGAAAACATTCCCAGCTGTTGTTGGCGGTTATGAAGGGAAATTAATTAATGAGCTTAGTTTAGGACACACCAGTGACCTTTTTTTCCCTCTGTGTCTTTTTCTCTCACCATTTCATTCGTTCCTCACTTTCTGGCTGATTGAAATAAGAATTATGGTCTGTGTAAGTCTGTGGTGGTCTGACTCTGTAGCAATGTTGGTGACAGTGCGGCTTTACATCATGTGCACGAGGCTGATAGCAGCGGCTGGCCAGCCGTTTGAGCTGAGCTCAGGACTGTCAATCATGTCTAGGGATTGAATGCCAAGATTTATGATGGAACTCAGTGCTGACATTTTGGTCTAGGCAACTGCTCACCCCAACTGCTTTATTAAAGGGATATTTCCCCCCAAAAACTATCATGTCTTTCCAAACCCATGACATTGTTTCTTCTGTGGAACACCAAAGAAAAGCTTTAATAGCACAAACCAGTTGGAGAAAGAATAGTTTTGTAGTGCCTTGCTATTTTACTCTAATGTTCCTTATTGGCCTAGTTCAAAGGTTAAACCTAAAGCAGGAGCGAAAGGGTCGTCTGGAGACCAGTCACCCTTTATTGCCTTCTCACACGTTGCTGTCATGGAATTTTAGTCATGCTCTGTCTCAGTCTTTTGGTAAAAGGATTTTGAGAAGAACAAGAAGATGGTTTTGAGATGGACACACATCTCTGTGTTCAAAGTAAATCTTGTTAGGTCAGGTTTGTTTTTGTTAGTGGTGCAAGGACACTCTAAATTAGCACTCTAGGTTTTTCTTCAAATTTACTTTACCATTTTATTTTACAGGTCCCTTTTGTGTCCACGCTTTGTTGGCACCTTTTCATGCAGACTTTAACAAACAGCAGCTAATTCATCACGAAAGCTGCCAAAAAAGCCAGTCAGCTGTGGAAAATTCCATCTGTAACAGCAGGTCCGAGTCTGTGCACATCTTTCTCTGTTTTCACAGTGTTGGGTTTTGACAAGACAGGACTGCACTTCCTGGCAATAAGCCTTGATTGGACTGCATATACATCCACCTGCCTACATATAGACACAACAGGATGTCAGAATTTTTAGAAATAGATGTAATTACTATGAAGAGTTCCAGATTGTAAGTATATGAGTTTTGGAACACTCTGTCTACACTCTGACCAGTTGACTTGGCAACCCAGAAGTCAACAATGACATGACGAGCCCTGGCAGCAGTAACCCTTCATCCCTGGCAGGCCACTTCACAGATAGCGCTCTGGTAATTGAGATGTAATTTGCCCAGTGTAGTTATATATAGATTAAAAAGTGCTTGGTGGAGAAAGTCAGATGAGGAGAAGACAAACTTTTTTTATGTGCTAGAACTTCCTCCTTTAGTGGTTTACAAACATTGTACGCCTGAAGCACTTATTTTCTTTACTACGGACAAGTGGATAGATTTGTTTTCACTCATTTTTAGGAAAGTCTTCAAATAAACCAATGAGTTACAAGAGATCTATGGATGCCTCAATTTTTAAAATCACAGATAATTGTGTTTTGCCTAATACGTGATAAATGTTGTGTGTTCTTCTAACACAAAAAAAATTGTGTTCTAACACACTGTCCCAGTCTCTAGCTGTGCACTCTTATTTTTTTGGCGAGCTTTATGACTGAAGACGACTTGTTGTTGCAGGTTCGATAGACCTACTGTGCTTGATTTGAAAGCTATTGATTTTCCATTTTGTAAGTGTGCTTTAATTATATTGTAAGAAACTAAATGCAAAAAACATCTCACTTGATATTGGATTTGAATCATTAAAAAGACAGGCTGCATTGGTAATGTTATACTTACATTGATTTCTTTAGGAAAGAAGTAGGAGACGAACAGGAGTCAGTGGGGTGGAGAATAATAAAAAAAAACAGTGTTCTTCAATGTTCTTTTCTCAGCTTATGATTGACTTCATTCAGTCTATTCTGGCTCAACCCACTGAAACTGTAACACACTGGAACACATTTAGATAATTTTTTATGGAAACTGGACAGTGATAGTAATATTGTGAAATATATTTACAATTAAAAATATTTTCTAACAAAAATTATTTTTAAAAATCATTTATTCCTGTGATGTCAAAGCTTGATTTTCATCAACCATTACTGCTATTTTTCGAAGTCACATGATCTTTCAGAAATCATTCTTACGTGATGATTTGGTGCTCAAGAAATTTTTCACATTATTATCAATGTTGAAACAGTTGTGCTGCTATTTTTATGGAATCTGTAATACTTTTTTCAGGATTCTTTGATGAAAGTTCAACAGAACAGCATTTTTTTTTTTAAATAGAAATATTTTGTAACTATATGAATGTCTTGCAACTTTTGATCAGTTTAGTGTATCCTTGCTGAATAAAAATATTAATTACATTTTTTTTTTAAATCCTATTGCCACCAGACTATTCAGTTTTATTCACCCAAAAATGGAGCTCAGATGTACTTGTTGGTCTATTTGTCAAGTGTACTAAATGCATGCACTAAATTAATGACTGACCATTGCAACATGTCTCGCTGCATCTTGCATCAAAAGCACTATGCTTTTTAAGACAAGACATGTTTAACTTTCTCATTTCGCCAATTATTTGAGAGTCTATTATACTGCTCAGTTGTAGTTCGGTAGCAAAAAAAGGAGAGTCATGGTCACCTTCACAAGCAGAAAAAAAGGACACAGTATTGATCATGACGGGACACAGATCAATAGGAAGATAATCACACTTGACCCCAGTGCCTGTGACCTGTAAGAGGGCATGCATGGTCCTTTGTGCTGATAAAAATGTATAGAGGCGAAGTAAAAAAGTTTTTTATTTTATTTTGTTTTTTATTATTTTGTGTGTAGAGCAGGGAAGGTAGTGTAGTTTTAAGGGGGGATGACAAGAAGTCATAGTCTGTTCTTGGAACTCCTGGTACAGCTGTCACAGCACAATGTGACAGCCTAGTATGTCAGCGTAGGACGACCTATGATGGACGATTTTTCTCGAGCGCACCCCCCCACACACACACCAATTCTTCACATGAGTGGTGGACTATAAACTAGAGATTTAATTTCCTATTTGGCAGTCTCTCCATGATTTGCAACCAGGGTTTTCTGTCAGTAAGAGTGTGTGCATTTTGCATCTTTTTAGTGGTGCCTCATTGGGGTAAGGGATTTTAACAAACTGTTAACCATAAGTATTAAACATGTAACTTAAAACACATTAAGACTCATTACTAATCCCTAACTATATAGCTAATCCCATAACTAATACTTTAAATCATGCTGCTTAATATACATACATACATATACAGTGGGTATAGAAAATAATCTACCCCCTTTAAAATAATCACATTTTGTTGCTTTGCAGCCTGAAATGAAGCCGGACACAGTTTTTGTTTTATCCAGCTGCATTTACTCAGTGCAACTTATAACATCCAAGTGAAAGATATAACACCAACATGTCAGAAAAAAATAAATAAAACAGAATCACTGAGTTGGAAATAATAAATATTTAATAAATATTTGGAATTTAAAAAAAATATTTTTATGAATAAATATTTTATTTTATTTTGCCAATAAGTAAACGGCCAGAACAACCTGGCATCCACCTAGCAACGTGCTAAAATCACATAGAGAACCCTAGTATAGTGGCTTAAAAAAATGTAAAAATCGAATTAATGATTTATTATTAAGACCATTATCCTTGATACTCTGATAGCTTGAAACTCCTTGATGAACTCCCCTCTCCCCCAAATATCTAATTTTACTATAAACTATTTCCTTTAAATATTAAAGGTGCAATAGGTGATTGTCTTCAGAGACATTTTTTGTTATGGTGGTTGAAAGTGTCTTTACATCCAGAGAGCAATCATTAAATGTGGTCTAAATGTATTTATGTACTTATATATTCTGTGGAAGGCGTAGGACCAAGAAATGTTCGTCCAATCAAAATGTTCGGTCTGAACATTATGATAGGCTTTCCTACCTGCCTGTCAACATATGTATTTGCATACCTCTGCGCACCCTGTTCGCGCAGACAGGATACGTAATCAGAGCGTTCACGTATGCTGAGCAGACAGAGCGAGAATGGCAGGCAAACAACAACAACCTGACCTTCCTTCCTTCCTTGGTATTGTAGTATTGTTACTAACTGTACTATAAAGTTTTCTCACCAGTGAATGACACATAGTGTATTGTAGTAATGTTGTCTCTGGTTGTCTGGTCTGTGCACGTTCATGCGTTCAGGAGGCGTGGCTTTGGACGGCGATTTGCAGGGAGTGTGGGACGTATGCTTTCAGTGCTATCAGGCTTAAGTTAGCATTTTCCAAGATGTCCTACTGCATCTTTAATTTTCTTTTCCTCTTTCACACTGTTTGTCTCATCAACCTTTGCCACATCTTTGGAGTCCATGTTCTCGTCTTCACTAATGTTTCTGACGGAAAAATATTGCAGGTTTTATAAGCTGGGGACCAAAAGACACCCAATTCACCTCTATTGCTATGTATGGGTGGATTATTATTATTATGGCAGAGTATCAAACCTTGAATATTACACAGGGGAAAGAGAAAGCTAAATTGTGTAAGAGTATCTTGATATCCATCCCACTGCAATCCATTTCCCATGAGCTTAACTAGGATTTTCTTTCTCGCGTCCAAACTGATGATGACTCTACTTGTGATGCATGTCTCCTCAGCAGTGACCTTGAATTATCTTTTTTCCCCTCCTTTTAGTAGGTAACCGATTCTGATGAAGTGTAAATTACTCCTCACCTTTCTAATGTGGGACCTCACTTCACACTGGCATTTTTCATTGGAATGATGCTGAGAGTGATTTTTCACACATTTATGTACATGTTTTCCATAACTTCCTTTGATGTCATTTGTTCCTGTCTGTTTTTTTATCCTTCAGATTCCCGCTCCACTGCTCATCCATGATCAAAGCGCATTTTCTATTTCAAATCACATCTTGAAAGGGAGAAAAATATTAAAAGGGTACAGATTTGTCTACTTGGCAGAAACCTAACATGTGAGCTTAAATGCCATTTTAACAAAGTAAAAGGCAGGGAACATTTTATTTGAATTTGATTTTCAATTGCATTGAAGTTGTTTTAAAATATATAAAAATCCCATCTTGATATGCATAGACTGCTAGAAGTAAGCAGATTCGCAGGCCGATTTCTTTCCAAAAAGTGTAAACTCTGTGGCAAATTCAAAACATTGCTTTGTTTATTTGAGCAACCCAATCTGCTCAACCAATGGCATGAGTTTGGGGGCACAGCAATATGTTTGGCTGACCAATAGCAGATTGGTGAAACACTTTTTGGAAACAGTCTTTTTTTTTTTTGCAATTCTGTTTGGCAATTGGTGCCTCATATAACTCCTATTTAGAACAGATAATTCACCCAAAACTTATAATTCTGTCATCATTTACTTCATTTCTGTAATAATTTTTTTCCATTCTAAAAAAAAATCAAAGGGGTCCAAATTAGTTTGGGACCTCCTTGACTTTCATTGTATGGCAAAAACATTCTTCAAATATCTTGTATGTTTCACAGACAAAAAAATACAGGTTTGTAACAACATGAGTGTGAGTAAATCATGCTAGAATTTTTATTTTTGGGCGAACTATGCCTTAAACATAAAAGTTTCATGGGTAATGAATGAAGCTATTAACAGCTCTTTCTGAACATACGCCTTAGATACTCTCTCAGTCACTTAATATTTGATGACACGCTTCTAGAGCTGTGTCTAGAACAATGGAACTCTGTTCTTTTTCCCAGAACCTCTCGAGTGTCATTTTAGCATCTGGTATGGATAGAATTTGTGGGTCTTTTGGGAAGGTTCCTCCCATCAGTTCTTTTTCTCAATTCTCTCCTGCTGATTCCTGAATGACGTCGTCTCCTCTGTGTGGGAATGTACTATGTTGTAACTGCATCCAGATGTTTCCAATGTAGACTTCAACCAAACTCAAAAAAACCTCCCCTTCTCTCTAGGGTTAAAAAGAAAAGCAAAACTCAACATCTGCAAGAATGTTAGGTTGAAACTAGTGAAATCATTAGGGTGTCGAAAGGAAGCACTTCAGATCATAACCTGTTTCTGAAAGACACCCAGTCAGTGTGTGGGTTAGGACAACAATGCCTTAGTTTTCCCTATTTAAACCTCAATCCTAAATCCCATTCAAGAGTTTGTGGGTGGTCTGTGAAAGTCCTTTGCCTTCAGAAAATACTTGGTCAAATAATCAAAATGCATACTTTCAGAAGCAAGTATATTTATTTAAGAATAACAAAAATTAATTTCCTTCGGGGTTTAAAGAGATCAGTTGGTTTAAAGCCATACAAATTTGAAGTGATGTGAGGTTTGGTAGATGATGACACAATTTTCAGTTTAAAGCAAATAATCTGTGGAAGGAGCAACTCAAGTGGACTGACCAAATGTGAAACGAAAACCGATTCTGTAATATTTAACAGGAAGATGGTGTGAAATGTTGAATCATTCTCAACGGCCCCCTAATTTCAGGTTGAAGTTGGCTTTGATGGTCTGTATGGATACGCTCTTCCACCATATGCTGCCGTAATGGAGCCATCTGTGATCAGATCTTCCAACCAAGATGTCACACACTGATTTTAATGACAGGGGAAAGCATGAACATGGAGACCAGGGCTAGTCATATGAAGCCTTCAGGGCACCATTTTCATAAATGTCTCATCTAGATGACGAGTGACATTAAAGCCAAGAACCGTCTCTGTTTCAGGGCTGTCTGTTTCTTTAATCAGGAAGAGTTGTTGGGCACCAAATTATATTCTCAATGATTTTTCTGGCAAAATAAATGTAACCGATGTGATTGAAATCCTTTTTATTTGGCCAGTAAAGGGATAGCATGTGAAAATTAATATTATGTCATCATTTACTCATGCTTATGTCATTCCAAACCTGTATTACATACTTTCTCCTGTGCAACACGAAAGAAGATATTTTGAAAAATGTTGTAGCAACGAGCGTTGTCCTCCACTTTCATTAAATGGGAAAAAACAGATTAAATGTTCTTCAAAATATCTTCTTTTGTGTTCCTCAGTTGGCTTCGCTGATTTACGTGGCACCCCGCCTGGAGCCTCATCATCCCTCACAAGTGCTTGCTCATAAGGACATGAGTGGACTTTGTCTAAACTCGCAGACCTCACGTTGACCTGTTTGTCATGGCCTTTCATATTTGACCTGATACTCCCTCCTGAGAGAGGCAACAGTAGCATTGCTAATCGTCACACTACTTTTGCAGCTGCTAAGTTTGAACATTTCAGCAGTCATTAAAGTCTCTGAAATAATCTTTGATCAACAGACTGAATATCCATTATAATATTAACGAGTTTATCACCAGTTTCTTGCATTCAAACCATTATTTGGGAAAAAAATTGTCTGTAAGATGGCTAGATTAGATTGAGAACTAGCCTTGTTCCTAGTTTTTGGACATGGGCTATTTTCGTAAATGTGACTGTAGAATAATTTTGTTTTTGAAATATTCAATTATAATCATTCAGTTTGTTGTAGAAATTAAATACCTTGATTAAATAAAGCTTAAATAAAAATAAATATATTAGATAAACTTGATTAGAAATTAGAAATTTTGCCTTTGCAACTATCTCAAATAAAAGTTGAAGTACTAATATGACTAAAAATGAAATACAAATAAAGCTAAAAAGAAATATTTAAAAACATCTAATACAAATTTCAACAGCCCATAACAAAATTACTAAACTTAAAACTGAAATTAAAATGAATATAAGCTCATTTCAAAATTGTAATTGTATATAAATAATACTAAGGGTGTATTCTCACCAGGAAATTCCGCTATTTAGTTCACTTGCTTTAGTCCGGACCAAATACAATGTTGAGTTTTTAAGTTTGGTGCGGTTCGCTTTCACACTGCCCTTTTTGCAAGTGAACCAGAAATTCTAAACAAAACCACACATGTGCTAATGTCATCCATTCATTGGACAGAAATTCTCAAGCAGGGAAAAACAGGAAGTGCAAAAACAGGCTAATCATGGAGATCTTTCGTAGTGCAATTTTTATTCTTTTACTGATTTGGTGTTATCAGATGCTAACGCAATATGAAGAAACTTATGAGCATCATATGAGACAATGTCAGACGATGTTGTAATTACGACTTGCCGAAAATGAAATCTATAGATATAAAATACTTAAAGCACATCACAATGTTAGTTTAAACATTTAACCTATATAAATGTGCGCTATTAGGTGCATATCCAATAGTTTGTGCTGAGAGTGGAAGCTGAAACGCGCTTCAGGACATCAGTGGAAACAAATTAAATACGCCGTCATTTTTGCTCATAAAGGTAAGAATAATACATCGTTCGTAACTGTAAAGGGTCTATTTTTATTTGTGTGCACTCACAATATCAAGAAAATGCTATGCTTTTGTAAAATAAAGAAAACAAGTAGGATGCACTTGCTGTCTCGGTCTTGAACAGGAGCACTTCACAAAAATGAACCGAAACTCAGCGAATATTTTCCTTACAGACATGATGAATATATCTATATAATGCTGTAAATGACTACAAAACGAAATAATTCAAATCCAAAACAAAAACTCTTATTATTATGTAATCAGTAAAGATGCATTTCTTTCTAAAGGCGCGTCCAATGATGAGATGGCGAGTCAGGATCATCAACTTTATCTTCGCGACACTGACTCATGAAACACTAGTTTATTAATAAATAATTCAAATATCTCCTTACTATTTTCCCCTAACATTGTCATGGTCATTTTTGCGGCAAGCTTTAGCCTATTTAGCGTGCTAAACGTCACGTTGCTGTGCGCCAGGGTCACGAAAACTCACCATTTCTGCAATTGGGTCGGATCGAGGTCGGGTCATATTCACACCTTAAACAAACCAGAGTTTGTTTGGAAGCGGACCGAGACTACCTCTTCAGCTGGGTCTCGGTACGGTTGTTTGGTCCGCACCAGAGGGCGATTGCTGTATTCACACCTGTCAAAAACGGGGAAAAGAACTTGAGTTCGATTCAATCGATCCAAACAAGACAGGTGTGAATACACCCTAAAATAATACTGATTCAAATCCTTAACCTAAAGTATGAGCAATGATAAATGTGATGCTTGAGTTAGCTAGTAAATATATATTGCTATATCACCAAGTCAGCAGAGATATGTATCACTACATTAGTGGGCTGTCTATTTCAGTATGTGGCCCAGAGTATCGGAGCACATAACAAATGATCAGGCTGAGAGGCTCATCTTTAAGCCAGCGTAACACAATTCTTCATCCTCCCCAACCTTGGAGATGAGTATTTTTCTGAGGAGCATAGAGGCTATGTAAGTGGGTGGGCAGGAGAGAGCAGCAGTGCAGGCATGGAGCCAGCCATCTAGGTCATGAAAGAGCTCTATGATAAAATATCCCAAAGCCTGGAAAACCTGCCAGCTCCGTATGAATGCCTCCCTTCCATGAAAATGATGGTTATGTCAGGACAGCACACTCCAGTTCTGAGGAATGATGGCTTTCAGGGATAGAATGAGAACCAGCTGGTTCTCAATCAAAAGCGATCACAGCCTGCCAGGGCTTTTTAATAAAGAGGGGCAGATTTATGCCGACATCAAAGTGAGATGCTAGATGTCTGACATTGTTCGCCTACCCGGTGCCAAACTGTATGGAAGGGAAGAAAATGATCGATGATAGTAGTATTATCAAATATATGAAGAGTGCTTCTGAAGAAACTTCACACAAACCTTACAATTACATAACTTTCAAGGTCCCAAGGTCTACATAGACTTTGAATCATGGCTAGCATGTGGCATAATTTGACAAAATCAGTATTTTTGTTTGAGAAATATTGGCTTTGTAAAGCTGCTGAGTAAATTTTGCTTGCAGCTTATTGACCCAAATGGTTATGATGAATTACACATGAATGTGGAATTACTCATCTGGTGGTTTTTCAGGCAACATTTATTATTATTATTTTTATTTTGTTGTGTATCATTTATTTAATACAATTTAAGTGTGTATAATTTTATATTTCTATAATAGTAATTTGTATAATATAATAATAACAATAATAATAATACATTATTATTATTGTTTTGTTGTGATTTATTTATTTATTGATGGATCTTCAAGCCATGAAATGGGACTTCTGAAATAAAATGTTAAAAATTTTTGAGCAAAAGGGTTGGACTGATTAGCATGGCCACAGTGTTGAAAAAATGTAAGTGTATATAATATAATTGTGTTTTTATATAAAACATTTATAATAATAATAATTATTAGGGCTGGGTTTTGACACAAATTTCACGATTCGATTCGATTCTCAATCGCAAGCTTGCGATTCGATTCGATTACCGATTCAATATCGATTATTTTGGATAAATATCAGGTACAGTACATGCCAAATTTTCTCAAGGAAAAAAAAATCTCTCAACTAATGCTGTAAAATATTCATGAGAGTCAGTTGGTACTACATTACTATAATATTAAAGGTTAAAATTGACTGATTTGTTAAAATTACACTTAATTAAGTTTTTTAAATAATAAAGTTACAATTACATAATAATATTTCTACTTCAATTCATGTCATTAAAAACTTGGATTTATTCAAACATAAATTAAACATTGAAGAACAGTAACATTTATAATACATATGTTATATGGTGCATATATTTAGCAAAATGCCCTCTCTACAGTTTATTTTTCTATCTGACTAATGAGTTTATGGTCACCGAATATGTTTTTCTGAGGTAAATGTGACGTTACGTGACATTGTTTACAAACTGTTATATTGACGTCTTTGCACGGCTGAAACACTGATTGAACGATTACATGAGACAGGACACGGATTGTAAAGTTGTACTTTTTCTTTTAACTTACCTTCGAATGTTTAGTCATGTTTATTTTGTGCTGAAGCTGGTATTAATGTGGAGGAGATGATCAGCTTAGGTGCGCCTCGCGCTGCCGCATCTGTTGAACTGAGGCGCTACAGCGATCTGTCACTCCACATTAAACAGCGCCTAAATGGCATTTATTGTTTAAATACTGAAATACAATGGACAGAATTTGAAATCTGAGACTTTGTTTCATATTAAAAGTACCAAAGCACAAAGCTTATTGTGATATATTGGCTGGAAAGTGCCCTTCAATGTTCCGTCCATTAACTGAAAACAGGCTAGACTAATCGATTCTTGGGATTTAAGAATCGATTAATATCGAGATATCGATATTTTTTACCCAGTCCTAATAATAATAATAATAATAATTATTATTATTATTATAATTTATATAAGGTTCTTATAATCATGAATTGGACTTTTGAAATGGGATTTTCCCTGTTTTCTCCAGGTTCTGTTGACCTTTGTGGCCCAAACTCAGGAAGGGTCATGAAAAATTAATGTGGTGATAGAAAATGCCATGCAACTACAAATCTGCAGACCCTAATTACCATATTCCTATGATGTGGTATCCTTTCTTCTCACTTAAGACTTGAATAGACCGAAGGAATGGGATGACTGATTGCAGTGGAGATGAAAGTGGAATGTTTTGAGACTGTTGTCGGCTGTCAGGATAAGAGATATACATCTTATTGTTGTGTGCTGGAATGTTTACTGAATCCATAAGTGACTAGTACCCACTCAACCCTGGCAACAGATCTTTTGGATTGTAAATTCAAGTCATTCCTTTTAGATTATGCAAGCTCTTGAAGGTTGCAACTGCACCACTGTCCCTTCCTTCACAGTGTGGTTTCTGTTGTTTCTGGTAAAATACAGTATGAAGGCCCTATTTGTGCACTCACAGAAGAAGCTTGTGTAAGTAGCTATCAGAGCTGTTGCTCTTAGTGATAAGACAGTTGTCTCAGCTGTCCTGTCTCCACTGAAGACCGTGTTTTGGCGCTCTCATTTCCTGAGGTGTTGTCAGGATGTGTGAGCACTGTATAGTGTTGACAGTGGACCATCTGCTGTGTTACACAATAACTACAGCTGTGTGTGTTCACCAATAGAACACAACAGATTCCACTGTTTTCCCCTATCAGGGGTTGCAGTCCCTCGCCCTTTTTAAGTCTCCCAATTATTTTTAGATTAGTTTATGCTGTGAATTTTCTGTGTATATTTTATTCTTAGTTTGATTTATAGATTGCTAATGTAGTTCATATTGTTACATATTTAAATTACTATTTATTTTATTAAATGTGTATTTATAATAATTATTATTATTATTATTATTGTTATTATTAAATATTTTTTATTAAATTCTTATTCATTAAAATATATATATATATTTTATTAAATTATTTTACTACTAAAAGATACTAAATGAATAATAATGTATATTTTTAAAATTGGAAGTTTAGAATTTTTATTTTTTTTAAATAGAAAATTATTATTATTATTAGTAGTAGTAGTAGTAGTAGTAGTAGAATTAGTATTATTATCAGTTACTAAATTAAAATAACAATGCATCCATTGTGAGATATTTAAAAGTTTGGAATTTAAAAAATAAAAAAAAAATATTTATTTATAATAAATATTTAAATTCTTCTCATTTATTAAATTCAAAGCTTAAAAGTTTTTTTCTCAAATAAAATGTTTCTGGACTCCCAATCATTGGCATTGCCATGACGTGCGTGAGAAGATTGAAGTTGATCACAATTTTTGTGGCCTGATTGAAAATTCAAACCCTACCACTCTCCATGCAGGGAGAGAACTGTGTTTAGATGAGGGTTTAAAACAGGATTATGGGTTTCGGGTTAGAGCTTGATCTCTGTATATGAGCAACATGAGAATCCTTAGAGACACAATGCTCAGAAATAGCGCCTACTATGCTGAATTGTGTTCACCTATGCCTCTCTCACACATACTTTTCTCTATTTCAAATGTATGCATCTTTTCCTCTAAATATGTAGCAGCTGCACACAAGAGACTTTGTCCAGTGCACACAATGCCCTTTTCGTCCTGTTACTCAAACATGTATGATGTAAACACACACATTTTGTGAGATCATTACCTAACGAGTCAAACTTTCCGCATTTTTTTTTTTTTGCTTTGTTCCCTAGGTTAATTTTTCCGAGTCAAAGCAAAATTCCTTTTGGTTTCCTCATATTCTGAGCTCTAGTGCTGCTCAATCTGTTTGTTCAGGTCCAGTAATATACATTACTCGCATGCTCAACTCCTAATCATCAACTTTTATCTTTGACACAGTATTTTGTAGTGTAGGCCACCTAGTACATACTAGTTTTGTTGTGCACTCTACATAGTATATACTACATTAGTGCACACTTGGTTTGTAATGCAGTCTGTAGTTGTGTAGTAAATTTTTGTAGTGAATTCTACCGATTGCATACTAGTTTGGTTGTTTGCTCGGCCTAGTATATGCTACATTTAGTGCATACTTGTTTTGTAATGCATAGTGTCTTTCAAGCTAGTTCTGTAGTACATTTTTTTGTAGTGAATGCCAATGCACAGCACACTAGTTTTGTTGTGCAATCTACCTAGTATATGATACATTTAGTGCGTACCTGGTTTGTAATACATATACAATACAATACATTGTAATACATAGCGTCTAGTTCATTCTATTTATTTGTATTGAATTATACCTAGTCCATACTAGTTTTATAGGGTATACTGTTTTGCAGTACATATTATAAAGTGAAAATTATGGTCGTTTTCTAGAGCATATTTTTTATTTTAGTGTACACACTTCGACTAGCATGCAGTTTAATTAGTATACTCTGAATATGTGCTACAAACAGTTTAAGAACTTTCCTGATGCTAGTGGTAATATGAATTTGAAAGCGCAGTGCTGCATTCTACCAGAAGCCCGTTGTAAGCCATAGAGCTACTTTTTTTCAGAGTGTGAATGTGCCTCTTATTCACTTTATCACTGTCAATTTTCCCTCACTTTTTTAGTGACAAAAGGCCCTCCCTGTTTCACAGTACAGCAATGATCCTTTTTTGTCTTGGTCAAGGAGAACTCCTGTACTCGCAGACGCAACTTTACAAACCTCACCACACATGCTCGATCACACGCCAGGGTGAAATAAGTAGGCTATGGCTGCAATCTGTTGAAGTTAATTTCAGAATAATTCTGCATTCTTTTTACACTCTCACATACACATAATAACTAGCCCAATATCAACTTATCGATTACTCATTCATAACTTCTCTGATTGCCTCTGAGAAACAGAAGTATAAGCACGTAAAAGCTTATTTCTCTTCCCTTTATTTTATTCCTTTGCAGTTTTGAGCTCTGAAGTAGAATGCCATTTTTGTAAGTGTCTGACTCAATGTAATGGATTTTCAGGCCTGCTTGAATTGATGGAGGGAACAGGAGGCATTTGAAGAATTTTAAAGGCAATGAGAAGTATTGAAATTTCTGACAAGGAGTAAGTCCTACAGAATTGGGATACTAATGCCAGAATCTAGGCTTTTTAATATATCAAAGAATGTCCGTGACACAAGTACAAATGAAAGCACATCATTCCAAAAATAAACTGTTTCTGGGCTTTAGCTTGTGCGGCAGTGAGGGAGTGTTCTTTGTGTTCAGTCCTCTTTCCTTTCATTATCTCAGACAACAACTGCGCGGCACACAGACAACTTGAGATGATAACACACCCATCATTTGTAACCAGACACAAAGAGAACCAAGCATTACATAATACACATAGGAATGTGCACTAAAATTTTTATAATATATTACACAATATTACTGTTCACTGTATGATCAAATAAATGCAGCTTTGGTGAGCATAAGATACTTTCAATTTTTTTTTTTTAATCCTAATTATTCCAAACTTTTGACCAGTATTTTATTTTATTTTATTTTATGTATAATATAAATAATAATCTTATATAATATTCATATAAATATTATATAAATAATAATTCAAATATATAAATATATAGAATTCATAATCACAAAATATTCACTGAAAAAAAGAGCCTGACATTAGTGACCATAATGCAAAGCATCAGGGCAGATGAAGGCACATGCAGTTCTTTTTTATTAGGAAATGTTCTGGTAAGAATTTAGAGCTCACAGGAGAGGAGGAGCATTATTGAAACTACAGTTGTATATGTTTCTGGTGGGAATTACATGCCTGTTTATTTTCGCTGAATTGGTAAGAACATAAAAGGAAAAATATGAAAGAATTCTCAAGAAGCTCATTTATAAATAGCTACTTGCTGCATTTATTAGCATATTTTCATAGCTGTTTGGATCTTGAGCCCAGATGAAAACATGATTTGTGCTTTATCGTCTCTGCAGAGGTGTGTGTTTGCATTTGCGTGCGTGTGATAGAGTATCTGTGTCAAATGGAAAAAAACAAGTTAATGATCCTGCATTGTTTGCAGTAAAACAAATAATAGCTTTTCAGGCCAATGACAAAATGCGTGAAGTGCTGTTTTTCATGGCTATCGTTTATTTTTCAAGAGATATCATGCTCTTCTCCTCGCACAGCGTGAAACTATGGGAGCGTTTAGTCATGTTATAAAATGTACTTTTAGGTCTATTTGTATTCACAGTGTGTTTCATCTTTCTGCAGGGCTGCTGATCGGATCGGGATGTGCCCTGTACCCTTTAGGCTGGGACAGTGAAGAGGTCAGACAGACTTGCGGTAACAGCTCTGACCAGTTCGAACTTGGTACGTTGGTATATAGACAATTTCAGATTTTACTTTACAGCTATAACGCAAACTAAGAATGTACAAATATGACAATTTTACAGATAATTATATTACATATCAGTATGCATTTTATGAGACATAGTACAATTTATATACACTACTGTTTAAAAGTTTGGGGGTCAGTAAGGGTTATTTATTTATTTATTTTAAAAACATAATACTTTTATTCCACAAGGACACATGAAATTGATCAAAAGTGACAGTAAAGAAATGTTACAAAGAATTTGGACATCAAATAAATGCTGTTATTTTGCACTTTCTATTTATCGAAATAATTTTCCAAAAACTATTAAGCAGCACAACATTGATTCTTTAGCACCAAATCAGCATATTTTAAAGAATCATGTGATATCACAGGAATAAATTATATTATTAAATATATTCAAATAGAAAACATTATTATTATTATTGTAGTTGTTGTTGTTAATAAAATAGTAATACAATGTGCAGTTATTTTTATTATTATTTAAATAATAATAGTATTTCCAAATCACTGTTTTACAGTTTTTTTTAATCAAATATATATTATTTATAAAAGTTAAACGTAAAATATCACAAATATAACAAATAATAAAATATCGTCCTGTGCCATGGTTGAGTAAACATTTTATTTTATTTTTTTAAATAGGTAGGCAGATTGGAAATATAATGTAAACAATATATTGTGCCTCACATTATATTTTGAGTGAACATAATACATTTTGAGTATTAAATATTGAGGTTGATGTTTCCTTCAGGTTCTTGTGAGATCGGATGGGCTTATTACTGCACCGGGGCTGGAGCTGTGGTGGCCATGCTGTTGTGCACGTGGATGGCATGTTTCGCAGGGAAGAAACAGAAACACTACCCTTACTAAACATGTGGAAGACAAAACAACAGTAGAGGAAACCATAAACACCACATATATGGGCATGAATTTCATTCTCCGATTCAGAGAGAGTCTACATCCTGTGCACTTCCCAAACGCATATCATATACAAGGAGACGTGACTGAACAATTAACTTTACTTAATTTTTCCTACGACTGACCTTTGACCTGCATTGCCATCTTTTGCATTTAAAGTGGTGCCAGTAATATTAAAAAGGAATATATGTCAAACGACCTATTGACTTTTGTGTTCAGAAGGACTCTACTGTATTACTCTCATTTATCGTTGCTTTTTTATCGTGTTTGTGTAAGTACAGTCTTCTCTGTGGCTTAAGTTGTTGTGTTTTGGTATATTGTGTTATTATAATAACCTATTCTATATTATGCATTTCATTAATGTCCTGTTATTGCCTTCAATATCTCTGCTGCAATAATATACATCTCAAACGGACTGTGTATTTGCTAATCATTGTATGTTTGACAATATATTGTGACTGATATGATCTTTGACAACTTTTATATAACATGGATAAATGTCCATTATATTTCACTGCGTTTGTAAATAAATACTGTCATTTAAAAACTCGTTTGTTGAGGATATATCAACATTTATATTTAAAGGAACTATTTTTCAAATGCATGCTCATTTTGAGGGATTTTGTTAGTGTGTTTGTTTTTCATAATCACTTTTATTTAACTGCTCTAACAGAGACTCCGTAAACTTCATTCCTGATCTGCAGGATCTGTGTATTTTTAACCTGCGTGTATCTTTCTCTTTTGGAATGATGGATTGCCTGGTGTTAATTTCCTACAGGGTGATGCAGTGCGGAAGCGTTCGCCACTGGAATGCAAAACTGCAGGGATCCATGCTGCGGGAAGATGTAAAGGCTGATCAGAAGTTATTGACGATCTGCTGTTCCCATTTAGCACTATCAGCAAACCGTCACACACACACACGTGCTGCTGTCGTTTTAGGAATGCATATGCCTGCCTGGAGAAGATGAACTGTTACTGATAATCACAGCAGTTCATCAAACCTTACCCTGGTTTAATACTTGACTGAGTGGGGGAGAGTTCATAAAGTTTCCCCCTCAATTATGCTAAACCTGTCAGTGAGAAGGACAGGCCAATGGTGGAGAGCTACTGTAAATGTAAGACAACCGAAAATCAATGTCACACGTGGTGGAGTTTTGACAAATGTATTGCTTTGCCATGTTTTCAGCAAAAACAAGCAGAATCTGTCAGACTAATGGGAAAACAAGCTGTCTGTATGTATCAAGATCATTTCACCTCTGCTCTGTGATTCCCTCTTACCTCAATCATTTTGATGGATGATTTACTGTCACTACACCTGTATTGTCTTGAGTCAGGTAGATGTGTCTTTGGATAAGATGGTCAAATGTCTTTGGTTTTGGTCCTAGTATACATGGCAACACTGTATATTAGACCAGTAGTTCCCAACCCTGGTCCTGGAGGCACCCCAACACTGCACATTTTGCATGTCTCCTTTCTCTGCCGCACTAATTTCAGGTATTGGAGCAGGGGTGCCCAAACTCGGTCCTGGAGTGCTGGTGTCCTGCAGAGTTTAGATCCAACCCCAATTAGACACACCTGAACCAGCTAATCAAGCTCTTACTAGGCGTACTAGAAACCTCCAGGCAGGTGTGTTGAGGCAGGTTGGAGCTAAACTCTGCAGGACATCGGCCCACCAGGACTGAGTTTGGGAACCTCTGTCTTGGCGTCTCTACTAATTAGCTGATGACCTGAATCAGGTGTGTTTGATTAAGGAGACATGCAAAACGTGCAGTGTTGGGGTGCCTCCAGGGCCAGGGTTGGGAACCACTGTATTAGACAGTTTATTCTCAACTACCAAAATCCATTACGAACATCTATTTCACACAGAATGGCTTTAATTTGACCCAGATTCACTCTGTTGATATCTTGCCTCTATTTCCTGAAAAGTATTTAGGTCTGATGTGAACAGTAACAGACATACAGCAGGGTCACCAAATCCGACAAGGAAATGAAACATTACTGAAATCCGTTACCCCTCTCTGTTTCACACAGAATGGTTTGATGTTACCTAAACTCACACTGTTGATATCTAACCTCATTTATTTTATATCCTAAAAAAGCATTTTGGTCTAATGTGAACAGCAACAGACATAAGCAGGGTCACTAAATCTGACAAGGCAGTATTGAACATACCAATCTCCATTACCCTCCTCTGTTTCACACCGAACGGCTATAATGCCACCCAAATTCACTCTGGTGATGTCTAATCTTCTCTATTTTTTGCAGGGTCACCAAATCTGACAAGACAGTATTAAAAATTACCAAAATCAGAACACTGTGACCATCATATTCTGTGACCTTAATAGGCGCTGTTATTGATGGGCAATTTGAACTCAAGTTACATTTGAGTTCAAGATGAGTTCAGTACACAAACAGCAGTTGAAGGTGAAAGCTGTGCAGATGGTTTGTTTAAAAATGCTGGTCATTCATTTCATAAAGGCTTATCTGCTTGTCACGTTAGATTAAACGCGATGTAGTTGTTTGCAGTGTAGATTATTAGTGTGTTTCAGATAACCCTCACAGGGAGATGCAGGGGAGTCACCATCTCACAGGGAGTCAGATTTCGATTTTTGCAATAATATTTTGCCCTCATAGAAATTGTTTGATAGTTTGCAACTAGGTTTACTGTATAGATTAAATGTTTTTGGCTTGATGTTTAGTTAGTGCCATGTGGTTGTCATCAGTGGAATATGTGAAGCCTACTTGTTTCATTTTTTTTTTTCATTTTTTTTTCTCTTGTAACATCAGGACTGAATAACTTTTAATATTACATTTAATAACATGTAAATGCTAGCAGATATTAAGTAGCTAGATCCATGTCCATTTTATTGTCCACCATAGAAAACAATGCTTTCCATGGTCCATATCTACTTAAAACAGAATAACCAAAAAGTTACTTGATTATCCAACCAGATAAATTGGTTCCTTCTTGCCTCTGAATTCCAGGAAATGAGTCAAGACACACATTTATAGACAAGGTCGTAATTAACTAGCAGAAATGACCACACATGTGTGACAGACCTCACACAATGATGCAGTCAGCAGAATATCTCATGAATTAAATATTACATTAATTAAAGTGGAACCCCAGAGGGAAGCAATTTGAGATCACAGTTGGAGTCATAGCCTAACAGCTACAAGCTCCTTATTATTTACTCATTATCACACACTGGTATGAAGGCACTTTTCACAGTCATACTGTTCAAATGGGTTTCTAATAGAGCATCAAGACTGTGGAATCTTCTGCCATCTTGTGGCTGAATGTGATTTGCTATGCACTTGACCATGTGGAGGCCTTTTGGGAGAACAAATGAACTGAGTCCGAACTTCTGAACTGCATTCTGTAGGTATGCACGTGTGTAGAATATAAATATATTCATGACATGCTTGTCATCGTCTTATGCTCCGTGGCCTTAGAAATACTAACAAAAACCATGAAATGTACTTCTTTTTAGATAATTTCATACGGATAAAATCAAATATATAAACTATGCTGTAGGGATGGGCATATCGATCCTAAGTATCGATATATCGATAC
>NW_015505211.1:2895233-2933711 GCF_001515645.1 Sinocyclocheilus grahami
GTGACCTTAATAGGCGCTGTTATTGATGGGCAATTTGAACTCAAGCTACATTTGAGTTCAAGATGAGTTCAGTACACAAACAGCAGTTGAAGGTGAAAGCTGTGCAGATGGTTTGTTTAAAAATGCTGGTCATTCATTTCATAAAGGCTTATCTGCTTGTCATGTTAGATTAAACGCGATGTAGTTGTTTGCAGTGTAGATTATTAGTGTGTTTCAGATAACCCTCACAGGGAGATGCAGGGGAGTCACCATCTCACAGGGAGTCAGATTTCGATTTTTGCAATAATATTTTGCCCTCATAGAAATTGTTTGATAGTTTGCAACTAGGTTTACTGTATAGATTAAATGTTTTTGGCTTGATGTTTAGTTAGTGCCATGTGGTTGTCATCAGTGGAATATGTGAAGCCTACTTGTTTCATTTTTTTTTTCTCTTGTAACATCAGGACTGAATAACTTTTAATATTACATTTAATAACATGTAAATGCTAGCAGATATTAAGTAGCTAGATCCATGTCCATTTTATTGTCCACCATAGAAAACAATGCTTTCCATGGTCCATATCTCCTTAAAACAGAATAACCAAAAAGTTACTTGATTATCCAACCAGATAAATTGGTTCCTTCTTGCCTCTGAATTCCAGGAAATGAGTCAAGACACACATTTATAGACAAGGTCGTAATTAACTAGCAGAAATGACCACACATGTGTGACAGACCTCACATAATGATGCAGTCAGCAGAATATCTCATGAATTAAATATTACATTAATTAAAGTGGAACCCCAGAGGGAAGCAATTTGAGATCACCGTTGGAGTCATAGCCTAACAGCTACAAGCTCCTTATTATTTACTCATTATCACACACTGGTATGAAGGCACTTTTCACAGTCATACTGTTCAAATGGGTTTCTAATAGAGCATCAAGACTGTGGAATCTTCTGCCATCTTGTGGCTGAATGTGATTTGCTATGCACTTGACCATGTGGAGGCCTTTTGGGAGAACAAATGAACTGAGTCCGAACTTCTGAACTGCATTCTGTAGATATGCACGTGTGTAGAATATAAATATATTCATGACATGCTTGTCATCGTCTTATGCTCCGTGGCCTTAGAAATACTAACAAAAACCATGAAATGTACTTCTTTTTAGATAATTTCATACGGATAAAATCAAATATATAAACTATGCTGTTAATACACACTATGTTTCTTCTCACATAAAACCCATAATTAAAATTGTCTTACAGTGTCTAGAGCTATCAAAAATCAAATTAAGCATTACATTGATTTTCTTGCAAAAACTAGGGCTATCTAAAGCATTAATGTCATTAGACTGGAATTTAGGGCAACTGGGCTCGTCAAGAGTTTTGAAACTGCCACTGAGCAGTTATGAGAGGAATTTTATTTTGATTCAAATCAGGCAGCTCCTAGCTTTCAGTAAAAGGGGTGGGGCCAACTCGAGCACATCGACATTGATCACGTGTTCAGAGGCAGCCAATACGATTCGTAGGCTAGAGTGACTCACAAACGGTCTTCGCCAATCCTACAGCTCGCCGCGCTGAACTCAAATCAGTTGGAAAGCGCGTGCGCTGTGTTTGAATGTGAAGATAATTGGTCTTCAAATTCAGTAAACTGACACATTTATGCTGGTCTTACCTGACTGATTCAAGAAGCCGTAGATAACGTAAGTAGATGTTGTTGTTGTGGTGACTGTTACCAATGGTTTGTGAGAATTGTCATGATTTGGATCTTTTTTGAAGCGTTAGTATAATGGAAACTCCTCGCAGAATCTTTTAGAACTGGTATAAAAACCAGGAGTTATTGTTTGACATGTTCTGAGGTATTCAGGTTTGTCTGGGCGCAACCACCGTTTCCATTTTCTAAAAAAAAAAAAAATCCACGCATCTAGTGTGGTCAGATACAAAATACATAAATAGATCTGTCATGTCAAATACTCAACCTAAAAATCGACAAAAATAGCATTTTTAGCATATTTTACATATCTTGTATTGAATGTAGGATCTATAGACAGATTTTTGTGAGATATCTTTTCTTGTTTTGTTTGAGTGTTATAACAATGTGATGTTCTGCAGGGGAAGATCATCATCTTTGAAAAGCTTTGTTTGCACTGATAGTTGCACAGAATGGAGTCGGTGGTGAGAAAGGTGATCATTGCATTTTGTGAAGCAGCCCAGCTCTTGCACAGATTTATAACTTTTATTTCTCACATGTATGTGTGTGAAAGGTGTATGTGTGCTTGCAATGTAGTTTGTTGAATTCTGCTCCTTTATTATTTCTATTCAGAGCAACAAGGAAAACTCTAAACCAGTATGTGGTCCAAAAAAACAAGTCATCTGCAGTACTGTATCAAAACAAAAAGTGATATGTAAATCTGCACCCCTTCAGTCAAAGAATGATCTTAAGGAGGATATCTCTGGAACAAGAGAGAAGGAAAAGGTTGTTAGACCGAAGGCCAAAACTAATGCTGATCCTACCAAACGTAATAACACACTAAGCCAGGCCTTCCGTACACAGCAGACTGTAAGACACAAGAAGCTCGTGGAAGAAGTTCATAAACCACCCTCTACTGTCTCTGCCATCCAGAAATCCAAACCTGGCACGTATAAGGGTCGTGTAGTTCAGTCTAAAATCAACTGTTTCAGAAAACCCAGCGAAGATGAGAAGACCACAGAAAAGAAAGCGATTTCAAAACCAGATGTGACCAGACCAAAACCTGAATTGTCTAAAGTTCGGTCCAAGTCCGTTACTTCCCTGCCGGCGTACACTAAACCCAGAGTAAACTCTGCTTTGTCGTCTAGACCGAAATCTGTCTCTGATATCCAGCTGAGTGCCACTGAAAAACCAGTCCAGAAGTCTGTTTCCCATAAACGGATACCTCAAAAGTTCCCAGGTACTGTCTCCCAAGCAGGTGTTTGTGCTCCTCCCAGGTCTGCCCCTCTAGCTACAGGGCGCTCGGCCATCGGCAAACCCAGCGCTTTAAAGAAGAAAGACATGACTGTGCAGGTGGAGAAACCCAAAACAGCCACCACTGAACAGAAAGTCCGCAGGCCTGTCACAAGTACAGTCAGCCAGTACAAAATGCAAATGGAGACAGCTGAAGAGAGAAGGTGAGTTGTATACACTACCATTGAAAAGTTTGGGGTAAGTAAGATTATTTTTATTATTAATAAGCCAGGATAGATTAAATTGATCAAAAGTATGTTTCAAAAAATTATTCATCAAAGAATATTGATAAAAAATGTATCACGCTTTCCACAAAAATAAAATTCTGCACAACTGTTTTAAACTGACTGTAATTTAAAAAATGTGTCAAAATATTTTCTTGAGCATCCAACCAGCATATTAGAATGATTTCTGAAGTCAAATCATGTGACACTGAAACATGTTATGCTGCTGAAAATTCAGCTTTGCCAACACAAAAATAAATTAGATTTTAAACTAAATTCAAATAGAAAAGTTATTTTAAATGGTTATGTTATTTCACAATATTACTCTTTTACTGTATTTTTGATCAAATAAATTCAGCCTTGAGCATGAGACTTTTTTCCAAAAACATTAGAAAATCTTACAGACACCAAACTTTTGAACAATAATGTATGTATTTTAGTATTTAACTTTTACCTGGACAAGTGTGACAATCTGCAGATAGAAGATGATATATTGATATGATTGTCTTATGTTTTATTTATACTGTACTTTCAGAGCAAAGCTTGCAGAGTGGCTGGCATCTAAGGGAAAAGCTCTGAAGAGGCATCCAATATCGGAAAAGTCGTCAACCTTTTCACTAAAACCAAAACCAGCTCCACAGCCTAAAACAGGACCCAAAGCCACAATTGGTTCCCAATCTGAGCATGCCGTCCAGACTGAGGCTGTTAAACCAACCACTGCATTGAAGCCTGACAACCAAACTAATGATATCGAAGTCCCTGACAATAAAACAGTGTGTTCTAGGAGATCAAGCAGTATTATGAATACCACACTAGACTTGCTGAACAACAGTGATATGGATTTGCCAGTTGACCTAGAGATAAGGATGGAGTCGGTAAGAATTTTGTGAAACTGATAAGCAGACAGATAGAGATATTCACTGATGTATATTGGCATTTTTTAATTGTAATTTCTGCTTTGCTTATATGCAATATGCAGTTGGTGTTGAACTTGTGTGATAAATTGGAGGCAATGGAGACGCACTCATCATGGGAAGATGGTGAGTCTCATCCAGGTTCTTTGTGCAGGAACTGCAAATTAATGACTAATATTACCAGAATAAACAAACTTATTCTCTTTTTGAGTCATCATGTGTGTTGTTGTTTTTTTTTATAAATTGCTCATATGTTTTTGCCCATCCTCGACAGGTGTAAATTTTGGCAAATCTGATGTGGTGGCAGAGAAAAGAATGGAAGTGCAAATGGAGGAGCAGGAAACAGATAAAGTATTTGAAATTCTGGAAGATGAGGAACTGGGAGATGAAGTTGACATTACAGAAGACACTAAGAAGGCTGTCATAAAGAATGAGGATGATGATCAGGAACCTAAGGAGAAGAAGCCATTTGCGAGTGAAGATGACGACAGTGATGAGGAGATGAAGAACACCACTCCAGAGATGGTGGGGGCATCCATTGTGAAATACAATGTGAAAACAACTCCATATCTGCAAAGGTGTGTTTGGGGTAATTTAATGGTACGTAGAAAGACACATGTGTAAGACGTTCAAGTGTTAATTTGGTTTTCTCATCCTTTAGTGTGAAAAAGATAATTGAATGCGAAACGGCCCCAGGCAGTGGCTCGCGACGCAAAAGCACCATCAAAGACCTCAAGTTTCTGACGCCTGTGCGGCGATCAACACGAATCCAACGTAAGTCCTCTCGTCTGCCAGGTATGCTGAATGACCATGATGCATGCGTCTCCTCATTGGCTGAGCTGGTGCAGATGGAAGATGCAGATGCAAATGCTTACATCTACAGAAAAAACCCAGCACTACTGGAAGACCTGCCAGATCAGCCTGAAGACTTTGCAAAAGTATTCAGTTAAGCATTATAAGCTGATGTTGATGTCACTTTAAAATTAGACATTTATAGCATACGTAACACCTACATTTTAAGTATTCTATGTGATGCTATTAAAAATAGTTTCTTTTAATATTTAAGTGTTTGTTGCATTGGGCTGCTAATCAGAGTAATATCTTAACTGCAATGGCTTAACAGCTTAAAGACAATGATTTATAGGCACTATTATAAAAGGTTCTCTTCTATGCTAACAAGGCTCATGCAGTGTGTGTAGATTTTAAGAGCTTTTTCTGTTTTTTGTATCATTTTAACACAACACTGCATTTTTCATGTCGTGAACCTGGAAGTTGAAAAAAATGACATGGCTGTAAAAAGTATGATTTGTTTTGTTGTTAATTTGTTTTGAAAAACGTTTTCTAAACATACAGTAAAGTCATTTGTTTAGTTAACTAGACTTGTTATTTTCTACAGAGGTTTTAATTCATCCCTTAATAGTGACCATGTCTTTTTAAAGGCAAGATGAGCATTCGCTGTATTTTAACCATAATTGTGATCACTGAACTAGTTCGACATCTTAATAAAGAATATATCAGTGCAATATAAATGTTTCATTGTGTCAGTGTAACAAAAATCGGTTTTACTATCTGTGTGTGTAGTTAAGGGTGAATGAAAACGTGACAATTGGAGTTTATTCAGTCATGTTATTCCAAAGCTTATGACTTCAGGCAGGATGACAGTTTCAGTCACCATTCAGTTTTTCTGTATGGGAAAGAAATGCAATCAAAGTAAAGGGTGACTGAAACAGTCCTTTTCTTTTGGTTTCAACAACAAAAAAAAGAGTAAATCTTTAAATAATGTGAGTACGTCACATCTATCATTCTTGGCTGAACTATTACTTTAATATTGCTAATAAAAATAATTTTTCTAATATATCCACGGTTACCCCCTAGCTGCCGCCAATTTCTTCCTGTACGCGCATGCTGATTGGCTGTGAATTTGAACTCGCTGTGCGCGAGCAAAGCATTGTGGGACGGAGACGAACTCCAACGCGCTTCTCCTCCAGGCCACACAAAGCACTAGAGTGCCGATCAATTTACCACTTTATTAGTCTCTAAAACTATATATTTTTTAATTTTCCGACCGGAGTATCATCTCATTGAGTCCAATGAACTTGATTCACTATTAAACATTCGACTCAAAGTGAACGCACGATGCCTAATTTCTGCGCGGCGCTAAACTGCTCCAGGAACAGCACTCATTCGGTGTTGGCGTTCTTCAGGTTTCCACGGGACCCAGAGAGGTAAAATACACCCGTTTTGCTTACCAAGCTTACTCTTTGTCATCTAGACGATAGACGACGTCGTGTTTAACCTTCATTTAACTTCATTTATTTACGTTACCGTTGTGTGCAGAGCTCTAACTGAGCCAGTTAGCTCGCTTGGCTGATCAGATGCAAAGTCGAATCTGTCGTACGTTACAGAGTGTTTACATACTGCACAAAGTATTGTTAGAGAACTAGGAGTTGTTTTTCAGTCAGCCCGGTTTTACTTTGCATTTGTATTGTTCAAATAAGATCAATCTGTCTGTTAGCCCAGCTTGCTTTTACAGTGCAGTTCTGATTGTATGTGGTGAATGTAACTGTGTATGTTGTCTATTAACGTTAGCAGCTAGACACAAACAACGTCGTATATTACAGTAAAAACAAAAAGATACAGATAATATGCACTATATCAACACACCATTGTATTGATAACGGCTATGTTAGATGCTAACAGCCCTCCATTCATGAGCTATTTATTCCCTAGGTGTAAGAAATGGGTGGAAAACTGCAGTCGCTCAGACCTTAAAGAGAAAACGCCGGACCATCTGAACAAATACCACAGACTGTGTGCCAGGCACTTTGAACCTAACTTGATAACCAAAACCGTAAGGTGTTATTATTCTTTTTGTGTTGTTCATATGTGAATATGTACTCATTGTTGTTAGTAAAAATGTACTGTACCTTTATATTAAATGTATTTTTAAATATATTAAATAAAGTGTGTGTTTTAGGTGCTGTTTCTGCTCACTTTGTAATTCACTTAAATAGTCCTGCGGTGTGACATACATTTCTGTAAAAATATAAATATTCCAAAAACTGCATGTGGAATAATCATACAAGAATTAGAAATTGTTGTGTAAAAAGTTTTAGTCGGGTAAAACGGATTGGCCTCACAACTTCCCATTAATAAATAACATGTGATCTCTAACATGTTGCATTGCACATTATTGTGATTATTATCCAGAGCCCTTTCAGGACTGTACTGAAGGATAATGCAATACCAACCATATTTGACAATCCTTCCCTCAAGCGGTCGAATAATGAGGTAAGATCTGCTCAGTGTATTAATTGATGAGTTGTTACTGTATTGTATTATGCCTGTCTCTTAACATTTCAAAGTAAAGGTAAAAGCCAATTATGTGTAAATACACAGAATGTGAATGATTTCCTAATGAATGTGCTATGTTTCTAACAGAAAGAAAATAAGGATGCCCCTGAAGCAAAGAAGAGTATATGTGAGTTCTTTGTGATTTTCTCACATATTTACATACCCACCTTGCAAAATCTGTAATTTGGATGGATTTTTTTTAAATAAAATTGTATTTAGTAATGCTGTAATAAAGCTATTTGACACATTCTATATATTTACATGTTAATATATTAACAAAATAATTACTGAATTTACACATATTATTTGTATATTCTCAGCGGACTCCCAGAGTGAGGCAACGAAAGATAATACTGAGGCAACAACCAAAGAGATCAGTGAGAGCAAAAATGGTGATGGGGTTGACAGCAGCCCTCAGGTCATTGATGAGGAAACACTGAATAAAGAGTATCTCAAGTCTTTGTTTGATGTTGTCGTGATGATGGGCACGCAGAACATCCCTCTGCATGGGCACTCCGACAAAGAACCCAGAAGCAAAAGCTTCACTCCCACCAACTTCCAGGCACTGTTGGAGTACCGCATCAATGCAGGTGACGAATTCCTCCGAAAGAAGTTCGAGGGGTCGCCCGGAAACCTCGAGCACTGCTCCTCTACTCAATTGCAGCAGATGCTGGGAGTGATGGAAAACTGTGTTCATGAGGAGTTGTTGGCTGAAGTTAAAGAAGGACGCTTCTTCTCTTTGGTAGTAGACAGCCTGGTTGAGGTAGGCGGAGAGAGCCTTCTCCCGTTGTTCATACGTTTTGTGGACAAGACTAACTGCCTAAGGGAAGAATTTGTCGGGTTCCTGCTTTTTGAAGGTGATGTGGAGGCTATCACCGAGAGGCTTATTGCTGAAGTAACCGAGAAGTGTGGCCTGGACATGCAGTACTGCAGAGGACAGGCATATTTGTGTTCTGGTGTGTCCGCTATGAAGGTCAAAGCAGTGGTGGCCAGAATAGCTGAGTTACACCCGCTAGCGGTTCTCACCCCTTGCTCCAGTTGCTCTCTGAACATCTGCCTGGCAAACACAATGACCTTCACAGGCGTGCATCTCGTCATGTCTACCCTGAAAAAGCTGGATGCATTTTTCAGTAAATCGCCATTGTTGCAAAATCAGCTGGAAAGTGCTATTTCGATCTACTACCAGGGAAACGAAGAAAAAGCCAATTTCCTCAAAGAGGCCTGTGACTCGAAATGGACAGAGCAGCATGATACATTCGAAGTAGCTGTCGACCTCCTGGAGGCTCTGCTGCTTTGCATGGATAGCGTCCATGATAATGAAGATCACAAATGGAGCGATGAAGTAGCACACAACGCCTTTGTCATATCCGAGGCTTTGGCCGATTTTGAATTTGTCATGACATTAGTGGTGCTGAAGAACACACTTTCCTTCTCCAGAGCCTTTGGTAAGAATCTGCAAGGGCAAACAAACGAGGTCTTCTTCGCATCTAGCAGTCTAACTGCGGTTCTGCATTCGCTGAATGAAGTTTACGAGAATATCGAGGTCTACCATGAGTTCTGGTTTGAGGAATCCATTAACTTGGCTGCAGCTCTTGAAATCCCAGTGAAAGTACCCAGACTGTACTTTAGAAAACGACCAACCTCTGGTGAGGAAATCCAACCTGAGACCTACTATAAAGAGCAAGTCACCATTCCAGTGGTTAGCCATGTGATTAAGGAGCTGTCTGATCTTTTCTCTGAAAACCATCTGAAGGCCCTGAAGTCCTTGTCACTTGTCCCTGCCATCATGGGACTGTTGAAGTTCAACACCGCAGAGGAGACCAGTGCAGACATTTATAAAGATGACTTGCTGAACTCAGACACCTTTCCTGCTGAGTTGCACTGCTGGAAGATCAAATGGAAACATGGCACTAAAGATGTTGTATTGCCATCGACCATCTACGAGACGCTTCAGCTCTCCGATGTGAAGTTCTTCCCCAACGTGTGTGCTCTCCTGAAAGTCCTGTACAATCTGCCAGTCTTTGCTTTGACAAATGACAAATGCAGCATTGCGAAACAACGACTGACAACATACCTGGAAGATACACCTGTGCATCACAGAAACAAGAGCATGGCTCTGTTCTTTATCAACTGTGCCATTAAGCATGATATGGACAGCATGGTGGAAACATACTTGAAAATGTATCCAGATAGTGAGCCGTCAGAGAATCGTGATTGATTACAGGTAGCAGCACAGTCTTACATATTGCAGTATGATGACTTGTCAATCGGCAGTTTGTAATTTTCCAGCTATAATTTTGTTACTTTTGCTTTTTATGTATAGTCATACAAGATTAGCAGGACTTGAGCCTTTTCTTATTGTTCTACTGTTTCATTTAACATGGTGTATATAAAAGTGTACCCCCAGTTTGAATTTGAAAACATTAAAACTCTCTTTTGCTAACCAACTCCATGAATGTCTTGACATTTTTTAATTCTTTTTTTAGAATAAAATACATATTCTGCAAAAAAGAAAAAAAATCTTATGTTTTCTGTTCTTAATCTCTTAAATAATAAATTATAAAAAAAAATATATATAGAAATAGTCCACATATTTGCAGGTTATTATATAGTGCATTTAATTTTTCATAGTTATATCAGGCACATAGATATTTTTTATATATAAATGTAAGATTTATTAAATATTTCTATTGCTTTTGTCACATATCAGCTGTTTTACTGGTACATTGTTTAATAATCCCGAGACCTGTGCATTTGATTGCAGAATCAAGTCACCATGTTAACTAATTTAATCCCACATTTTCCCCAAAGTAAGCAAGCACATGTATTTTACTCCTTGGAAAACTAATTTAAATTCTTATACTGAAAAAACTGCATGCATTTTTTAAAAAGGTTTCAAAATGTGAAATTATGCTTTATCGTGGGATAATTCTTACTCAATCAAAAATTGCTCAATAAGGCACAAGACAAGTTAGAAACTATATAGCAGGGATCCTCAAATCTGGCCCACGAGATCCACTTTCCTGCAGAGTTTAGCTCTGACCCTAATCAAACACACCTGAGCATGCTAATCAATGTCTTCAGGATCATTAGAAAATCACAGGTAAGTGAGTTTGATCAGGGTTGGAGCTAAACTCTGCAGTGCATTGGCCCTCCAGAGCAAGATTTGAGAAACCCTGCTATATAGAAACGTAATATTTTTGACTACTAGGCAGTTTTGGGGTAAATTAAATACTCCTTATTAAAACCCTTTAAATATTAATATATATAAGTATTAATAATTAGAATAAATATTAATATATGTACCAAACGTGGTGCTTGTATGTGTTTTATTACATCTTTTATAGGGGCAAAATAAAATTAAACTGATCATTTTAAATGTTAACATCAAATCAATACAACCTGAATTTGTATTTTATCGTTGCAAAGTACATCAACAACTGTGAATAAATGGGTCAAACTCCCTAATTGTTTCCTGCATACTCACACATGAAATAACCAGGACTAAATAAAATGAACTAAATGATATTAAAAGGGTGTGACCTCGAATGTTCACGTGGGTTACAAAAAACCTTGGCGCCTCGTGGAGAAGGGGAACACATTTGTATTTGAGTTATCAGCTCGTGATAACACTAATAATCAGCTGTGCAGTATTTTTGACATTCTGGAAATGCACCTGAGAAGGGGAACGAATGACGGTGATGGAGTTATTTTTGGGGGGGATCAGTCTTCAGTTTAGACCATTTCCGCTCTACATAGGTGTTCTTCCTGGTTGTTGATTCCCATGTGAAAGCAGCAACATTCGGCCATGAGCAAGTTTCAGTAGAATGCACGCGACGATTGGAAATAACGCTCGATAGCGTGAAATCGAAGTAGATGCGCGTGCGCTTTTTGTGTAAAAGCGTCTCCTTTTGAGCTGAAGGATTCATGCAATGCGGTATTCATTTTGATTAAGTCCAAAATGCCCGACTGTTGTGCCGCAGCAAACTGCGAGCAGAGTACGGACCAGTCCAACGTTTCTTTCTTTAGGTTCCCACTGGATCCCGTTCGGTGAGTGCAGCCGTTTGGACGTAAATGCAATCGCAATATAACCGATGCTATTTTTTTCTAATTTAGATTTTTATTTACGTACAGAATGAGCAAATTAGCATTGTTTGTTAGCTGGTTAGCTTCTGCCCCCCTTTTTACAATGATTCATTGAATGCATGGCACCCTTATTGTCATTTTATGCTTGCCATGTTGCTTTCGTTACTCTGGTTATGCAGTGTTTTTTTTTTTTTTTTGCGAGTGTCTAACGTTATGTTGTAATTGGCAATCATGAAAATGTCTTTCGCATTTTTTCAAATTGATTGCTGCAACTTTTATGGGGTAACGTTAACTAAGCAAATGACTCGCCATCGTCGGGCCCTTCCCAAAATGGCAGGAGTTTAATTCCCCCAGATTACGTTGTTCTGTTTATGCCTGATTTGTGCTTTTGCTTTCTTCTTGTGGGATTTAGGTGTCAAGCTGACAGTTTGAATGTTTATAAAACACATGTGCTTTGTTTTAGACCTGTGATTTTTGATTGTTGATGTTTGGAATGGTAAAATATCACTTTTGCACTACTGCAGTAACCTCACTTCATATCTTTAGATGTAAACAATGGGTGGGAAAGTGCCACAGACCAGATCTGGAGACCAAAACACCTGAAGATTTACACGGGAACTACAAAGTGTGCTCCAAACACTTTGAGACCTCAATGATATGTCAGCAAGTAAGTTTGCATGGTTTTGGTGAGCATCTTCTATTGAAAAAAATGTGAATTTTTATTATTATTTGATCATGATGTGAGTAAACAAATGCAGTGAAATTAATTTTTACTAGGGTTGACCAGTAGGCTGACGTGTCCTATGTTATCCCCCTGAAAACTGCACCATTTTTGAATCGTTAATGTTTGAAGCCACTTTATTTATTAATTATTATTATTATTTTTATTTACTAAAGATTAGCGATGAATTATTAAATTAAGAATATTTCCCAAAATGATAAGTGTACGCTGTTCCGTTTGCTCAACTGAATGGTTATAATTAAACTTTGCATCTAAATGAAATACAATTCTTGTTAATAGCCATTTATAAAGTGTCATTTGCTTTTCTAAAATAAATAACTTCACATTTTTTTCAAAATGAAAAGGGAAGATTAAATACTTTAATAATGTTAATTTTGTTTATGGGTGCCTTAAAAATAAAATAATTTCCTGCAGCATAAGCCTCTAACATGGGATGTCACTAAATGTTCATATTTTATTTGAAATATAAAGCATTCACACATTGCCAAATATTTCAACCTACCCTCCACACCCTGACATGACACAGCTTACCCCGTGTAGTGAAATGTGTAAAACTTCTTTTTATTTCAGAGCTCTCAGGCGTCTGTTTTGAAGGATGATGCTGTTCCTACTATTTTCGATTTTGCAACCAACCAGGACAATGCACAAACCGGCAACAGAAAAAGGACACGGGAGAAAGTAAGTATCTAATGTACACATCAAGATTAAAAACATTGTTTTATTCGGTTTCATAACTTTCTTGTTTTGTGGATGGACTGAGGAAAAAAAATTCTTGAAAAATGATTTCAACGATCAAGTCAAAACACAAGAACATTTTAATAATGCATGGTCTCTAGCAACTCCCTTAAAGACAGGTCTTCCGATATCTGGTAAAGACTTATTTATCAGCACATTCTTATGCAATACAGGCTAGGGATGGGCATTCCGAGCAAAAATAATATTTGAAAATCGCTGGGTATTATTCGATTATTATTTGAAAATCGTACCCCTCCTCGCATGCACGCACAAACACCCATAAACGGGGAGAGACGTGATTCAGGCTTTTAATCTGTATGATAAACGGTTTAATTTAGAATATTGGCTATCTTAACTCAAGCCATATAATGATTGTAACGTGCTGAAACATAAGTTATGCCTTTCTGAACACGGATTCAGCCACACCTCTAACCCAGTCGGGGGTGTTTGTGGTCCGCACAGAATGTGCGACTCAAGTCTACAGTGTGCGCGTGAGACAATGTGTTCTTCTGTTGTCTTTAACAGCTTTTAGGTGCGTTATTGGCAGCACCACCCTTTGCTTACATGAACGCGTCACCACCGCATCAGCACGGAAAACATGGGGAAATTTAAGACCATAATCGCACAACCTATTCGATATTCTATAATTCAACTAATCGAATATTCGAAAATCGTGACCCATCCCTAATACAGGCTTTTATTGTTAACTTAAAATAATGGAGCAAACTATTTTGAAGTTAAAGTTAAATACGAGGTGGCAAGGTAAACAATTTCAGGATTGAGTTCTGTGTAAATGAACTTACTTAAGAGTACTTACTTGTAAATTACTACATTTGAATGTAATTCTGATTCCACCATCTCATGTAAATTAGATTTCATGCTTGTAATAGTTCTCAATGGCCCATTCCCTCAACAATCACTTTATAATTTATAGCCATTAAAATAATATTTTAATATAATTATTTTAATATAAACTAGCATTTTATTCTTATTATTCATTGTTTTTATTTGTCATCGTAAACACATTGTAGTATTGAGTACAAATAATAAAAAAATGTTTGTTTTTAATTTTTTTCAGACAGGAGAGGAGCCGGTTGCTACAAAGAAAACTAAAGGTAGGTAATGCATTTTCATGTCAGCATTTTTAAATTCTCTTATCTCTTTGTAATTACACAAAGTAATTACAGAAGATTCTCTGCTGTTTTTGTTTTGATGTGTGTTTGTGCTCTTTTTCTTTTCTTTTCTTTTTTTTTTTTTTAAGATACCACCAATAACTCAAACCCCTCTTTGCCAGAGGCACAAGTTAAAGTTGAGAGCGATTCTGCTGAGAATAGCGAAACACACAATCCTCCTGCACATGATGAATCAGAGGAGGATCCTGCTATTTCTAAAGCGAAGGAAACTTTGAAAGACTACTTCAAGGAGACTTTAGCCTTCATTGGTTTTAGCATCGCCAACAATACATCTCTTAATGCTGTTAAACCACTGGGGAATGACCCAGCTGGGTCACTTTCTGTCAACACCATATGTGCAGAGAAGATCGACCAAAAAGAAGTGCTCACCTTAGGTGAGGATGTGATGCGTGATGAGATCCGCAATAGCTTGCGCCTTGCACGCTTTTTTTCCATATTTCTCCAAGACAAAGTAAACATTGAGGGCAAGGACCAGATTCCTGTGTTTATCCGCTCAGTCACAGGTGAAGGCTTCCCACAGAAGCACCTCATGGGATTCCTTCCCTGTGATGTAGACTCTGAAAGTCTGTTCCTTATGCTTATATCCGAGATCCGGAACAAGTGGGACCTGCGGATGGAGCACTGCCGTGGCTTCACCTACCTGTCATCAGGTGCCATGTGTCAGAAACTGAAGGATCTCTCATGCAGGATGCTGCGGGATTTTCCACAGGTAGTTTTGTCCCCTAGTGAGCCTTACGCCTTCAATGTGTGGTTGATTCGCTCCATGCCCATCCTTCCAATTCAGGATGTTGTTGATACTGTAGAGCAGGTTGCTTCCATTATTAGGCAATCGGAAACTCTGGCGAAGAAACTTGATGCCAAGATCACTGCTTCGTACAGCCACATCAAAGGCGAAGTGGACCGAGTGAAGGAGTCTTGTCAGAACCATTGGGAATACGCCACCGACGCTTTCCAGACAATGCTTGATATCTTAGAGCCACTTTTGAGCAGCATTGGAGAGATGTGCACCAGTGCCCTTTCAGATGTGGACGCAGACACCGTCGTAGTGCTTATAATGCTGAAAGAGAAGCTGAAGAACTTTAATTTCATCATTACTCTTGTGGTTTTGAAGAACACGCTGTGTTGCGTGAGCATCCTGAACCCCAGCCTCAGGGGAATAATCAGCATCAGCAGCACGTTGCAGTACACCATCTCCAACGCCTTAAAGCTTCTAACCAAACATATGCAGGAGATTGCCATTTTTCACAGGAAGTGGTTTTCTGATGCAGTGGCCAGAGCCAAGAAGTTGGGGGTGCCAGTCAATCTGCCAGTGGAGATGGTGACAAATGGTGATGGTGCGGAGAAACCACAAGACTCATTGGAGGATTACTACAGGGAGGCACTGAGTAAGAAGGTTTTACAATACCTTGTTGATGAAGTCAAAAGAGTCCTAGGAACTGAAATGGCAAGAATCCTCAGATGGTTGTCATTGGTGCCCTCATACATGGCTGACCACAATTTTAGCATCCGCAAAGACAAAGTTGCTGATGCTAACCTGAATAACTTGGCTCGTCCTGACTCCTTTTATGATGAGCTGGGCTGTTGGGAAGTGAAATGGCGACATGCTAGTAAGCGAAGGATTCTTCCCACCAGTGTTTTTGCTACCCTCAAGATCCCAGATATTGGCTTTTACCCAAATGTGCAGAGCCTGCTGAGAGTGTTGGGCACCATCCCTTGTGTCCGTGCTGAATCGGATGTGTATGGGCACTATGACATGGCGTTGGACCGCTATCACTCCTACATGAAAGAACTACCAGCGGAAAAGAGACTGAGCAGTATGGCCTTTGTTTATATCAATCAAGATGTCCACTTCAGCATTGAGGAAATGGTGGAGGCGTATGTGAAGAAATATCCAGAAATCCTGCAGCTATTACGTGAAGTAAGCATTTTTTGGTAACTTTAATTTTATTTGAATTAATATAATTATATTTAATTTCTGGAGATAAATAATGCCAAAAACTCAAGCATGTTTTTAACAAGCTGTTCATTTTGATCCTCTCATTTGTTTTTAGGATGATGTAATGGAAGTGCAACCATCAGGTAAAGCTTCTCATCTTTGACTTATTTTTCTTCAAAAATGTTAACACTCTTCTGATTTTCATAGCTTGAACAAGAATAAATGTAACTGAGCTGAGTTTCATGTTAGATACAGTTGTTGATTTTATTTATTTTTACTCCAACCACTATGCAGTTCCTGAAACCAGTGCAAATTATGCCTCTAAAGAAGATACGGAAGAACCGAGAGAGATGACTTTAAATATGGACATTGAGAGACAGAAACCGCCTGAGTATGCAGAAACTGATAAAGAGGCATTCAAATCTGCATTACAGGCTGCTGTCACGGCAGCATACAGCAGGCGAAGCAGACACACTCAGGGTGATCAAGAAGTAGAATATGTGACCAAATCTGAGATGAATGAAGTCCTTAAAGTGTGTGAGGATGTTGTAAGGGATAGGATTATTTCAGAGGTCGGAAATTCATTCTTCTCCCTGTTTATCGACAGAGTTGTCAGATTTGGAGAGACCGAATACCTACCTATGTTCATCAGATTTGTTGACAGTTTCGATGTCATGCGCCTTGAGCTTCTGGGTTTTATCGAGGTTACTCACGACACTGAGGCCATGTGTGAACGACTTTTTGATGTTGTCACTAACGAGTGGCATCTGGATTTGAGCTACTGCAGAGGTCAAGCTTATCTTGGCTCTGGGGAAGTGTCCTACAAGCTCAAGGCCTTTGCATGTAAAATACAGGAGAAGTATCCTCTTGCTATATGCACACACTGCTCATGTTACTCTTTCAATACCTGGTGGTCAAGGTCAGTTCCAGTAGCTGCAGTCATCAGAGCCATAGACACATTAGAGGAGATAGTGTCATTTTTCCACAGCATGCCTGCCCTCGAGAAACAATTAGATCAAGTCTTAGCCATAGGCCTAAGAGAGAGCTATGAGAAAATCCATGAGCTTCAAGGAAAGTTCTGCTCCACTTGGCTTGAGAAACACGACTCTTATGAAGTCTTCGCACAGATTCTGGAGCCTCTGGTAGATTGGCTCGAAAATATTGATAACTGTCAATCACAAAGATGGAGTTTGGCAGTATCCAACCGAGCCAAGAGACTACTTCAGTTAATAAGGGACTTTGATTTCATTGTGGCAATCGTTGCGCTAAAAAATGCCTCATCCTTCACCAAAGAACTGAGTGCAGCACTACAGAAAGACCATTTTAGTGCTGCATCGCAGCTCAGCCAGATCAGTGGTATTGTAGCCACACTTAACAGAGTGAAAACCAACATCAAGGTTTTCCATCAGAATTGGTTTGATGAAGCTTCTTGTTTTGCTCAGAGTCTGGGTGTGCAGGTTAAAGTGCCTGATACCGTGATCGTTCCAAGGGACAGCCTCTTGAAACCAGGTTCATACTACAAAGATGCAATGAGTGTCCCTTTAGTTGACCACCTTATAAACATGGTGAAAGACTATTTCTCTGATGACCACAAGGAGGCTCTCAACCTATTGTCCTTGGTCCCGTGCTCTGTGACAATGAGTTATATTTTTGAAACACTCAAGTCAAAACCTCCATTGTACATTGGTGACCTTCCCGATCCTGACAACTTCTTTACGGAGCTGAGCTGCTGGAAAGTGAAGTGGAAAACAAAAGTGGTTAGTGTAACCATACCAGAGACCATTTTTCAGACTCTGCGTCTACCCCTCATGCAGTACTTCGTAAACATCAACACATTGCTGAAGATTATGTGTGTGTTGCCAAGCACAGCTTTGGAATATTGTGGTGAGGTGAAGCGGCACAAAATGTATCAAGACTTCGTGAGCAACACCTCACCTATGGACAGATCACCCTGTTTAGCCGTGCTTCAGGTGGGCATTGACTTTAACAGAGACCTAGACCGAATGGTTGCTCAGTGCTTAAAGCTTACACCGAAGACGTTGGAGGGTATTTGCCTGGTAAGAATTATTTTTTCCTTAATCTGTTGCTTGTTTCAAATGTTTAATTTGCTTTCCAGATGTGTTTGTAAAGTCTGTTTTACTTCACAGGACAAAGAATCCAAAACCTTAGGAAGGACTGCTGAAACAAAAACGGAAGGTATGCAATATGTATATTAAAGAATCAATGGATGCTTTTTTTCCTCGTCTTTTAAATAAAACATGCATGCATGAATTGTTTACAATAAGATCAATAACATGCATTTAGAAAATAGGTAGGGTGAATTTTCATTTCATGTCTACTTTAATGCTCAGTTTCCAACATTGCAGATGGCACACACATGGATGAAGTAGAAGACCGGGAAGCTCAGCAGGTTTGTAAAGCTGTGATAATTATTATAATTGTTATTAACAGTTAAATAGTATATCACCTTCAAATTTTCAAAGGGTTTAGAGAATGGTTTATAGATTACAGTATAGATCATTGATTTAGTTGAAGATTGTTTTAAACTATTTTGGGTAAAATGTTGATTCAAATCAGTTGTTGTTAGTTGATTGTAGGTCTGGGTATCGTTCAAAAATGTTCGATACCGATACCTTGACTTCGATATCGGTTCCTGAACTATACTTTTTTCGATGCCAATTTTATGAAATCAATTTTAACAAAATCACTATCTAAAATATAAATAAATTAAAATTGGTTTTATTTTTCAGCTTGTTGATGTTTATACACAAAGTCTCCTGAGCCACTGCACAAAGGAACAAAATGTAACCAACACAATAAATCAGTGCAAATAGTTTTAATAAAGCTCAAATAGTCTTCAGTTTACATATAGGCTACATTTACACTAGTGCTTGTTTGTTTTAAAACGCATAGCTCAGACAGACACATAATTTCTATTCATTTTCCACTGATTTACTGATGAGCATTAGCAGCTTCCAGCACTGTCTGTCTGTGTTCTCTCTTCCATGATCGCTGTTCTGACTCGGGGGATGCTATTTCAGGAACTTTACATGGCCAAAACGCATATTAGACGGCAATCGGAAATTACAAACACTCGATGGTGGTTTAAAGTGAGTTTTGAGTAAAAGCGGAATATAAATCTTCTCATTCACACTACAGCCTCACGTGTGAGCCACATCTCTGAGTGTAACCGGTGTAAACTAGTAGGTGTGTTCGACTTGCCACAGACCGACTGTGCAGTCCGATCAGTGTATTACAGTATCACGAGAGCTAAAGAGAGCAGACTACTCCGTGCGCTTTCGAATCACTCTCGCGGATGTCAAAACTGATCGATCTGCGCCACGCCGCTTCTAGTCGAACACTAGTGCTGCAGACTTATTGGCTCACTGACATTGATGAGATAAAGGTATCGAAATTTGGTACCGAACGACGAGATGTTTTTCGATACTTGGTGTCGAGGCACTCGATTCCTAAAAAGTATCAAACTTGATACCCAGCCCTAGTTGATTGCTTTTTTCAGTTTTGTTAATAAGTAGCATTTCTATTCACAGGACTCCAGAATACTTGTGATGAATTCTGAGATAACTGGCAGTGGTATGTAATTTTTGGGAATGGTCTTGCATTTGAGTTCTTAATGTGTTTGAGCCTTTAATGAAATATTTGTTTTATTGAAAAAAAGCTGTCTAAAACGATGTTTACCCTGACTTCTAGAAGCAGACATCCACAAAGAGGGGGCAGAAAGCATAGAGACTCTGCAGCAGTCTGAGAAAATAGAAGTGGTTGCTGGTTCCTTGGAAGTGGCAGCTGAGGAGCAGCATGCAAAGGTTGAAGAAGTGGAGCTAGTTCCAGATGAGAATGGCCATTCTGAAGAACCAGCTGACAACATAAGTAACTGGGAAGAAGTCTTTAAACAGGCAGCTAAGCTTGCAAGGAGAAACTGCTCATTGATTGACCTCAATAAACCAGAGCAAGACGCTGTTGTTCAGAAACTTACCTCGTGTCATTGGGTACAGGAGGAAGGGACATTGTTTTCAGAGGGAGAAATGTTACAAAGAATTATGAAGGCCATACGAGAAACAGTCCTCACTGAAGTTCAGGACTCTCCTTTCTTTTCCATCATCACTGATAGAGCTATCTCAGTTGGAGAGGTGAAGTTCCTACCAGTCTTTGTTAGATATGTGAATGACTGCATACCCAAAGTGGAACTTATAGGATTTCTGCCCTTTGATGAAAGCTCGGATGTGAATTTGCAAGCTAAGGCTCTTTCAGCCACACTTGAGGATGAGTGGGGACTTCAGATGGGCTGCTGTCGTGGCCAGTCTATCATGTGCTTTGGTACAGGGAGCAAAAGTCTCAGAAAGATGGCTTTGGGCTTTTTAGAGAGCTATCCGTTAGCTGTGAACACTCCCAGTGAGTCTTGTGGACTTGCCTACTGGCTGGCTTTAAGCCTACAAAATGCCTCCATTACAAAGGTTCTAGAGACCGCTGAGGATCTGCTACAGTTTTTTGACCAGTCACCCAAATTAGAGCGTGAGCTTGCCAAGACCATGGATGGGCTACTGAATACCCCACGGGAAGCACTTGCAGAGATCCCAGAGACCTGCCTGTCCAGATGGAAAAAGAGAGAAGACTTCTTTGATATTTTGGTGGACATGCTGGAGGGAGTCCTGAACTGCTTAGATTCTGTGAGCACCAACTGCAGTGGGTCATGGAGTAGTAGCATGTCACTGCATTCCCAGACCCTGTCCACAGCTATTAGACAGGTCGATTTTGTCATCCCCCTAGTGATCTTGAAGAATGCCTGTGCTCCCTTGAGGAATTGCAGTACTGTGTTTCGCTGTGGAAACCCTGCTGACATTATTTGCGAGCTTGAGAAGATTATGCCAATAATAGATTCTTTTAGCAAGATGTTGGACAATGTGAGTGCAGTGCATTCTATCTGGTTTGAGGAGGCAGTGGAGCTTGCTACTAAGGTCATGGGATTGCTGTCATACGCAGAATCTGTCAGTGGCTATGATTCACCAGATACGTTCTACATGGAAGCAGTTAGCTTACCAGTTCTAAATGGTTTGACTGAAGAAATGAAGTTTAACTTCTCGGAGAATCACATAAAAGCCCTGAAAGTTTTGTCCCTTCTTCCAACGTGCAACCCTCTGCCGATTCTCCCAGAATCCACAGATAAACTGCACACTATATACCTGAGTGATCTTCCTGAGCCAGAGACAGCAGAAGAAGACATTAACACCTGGGCCACAGTATGGAGGGAGAAGTATCAAGATGTTTGTCCTCCCACCTCCATCTCTGAGACATTGCTCCATAATGAAGCCAAAAACCTTCCAAACGTTGCTACCCTTCTTAAGCTTGTGGCCGTGTTGCCTAGTATTAGCATGGAGTGTGATCTAATGAAGACGACACTAAACTCCTTGAGGACCTTGCTCAGAGATGGTATCTTCAGCAGGGGCAGTAAGACTGATGCTGTGATGCTTCTTATGCATCGCCAGACACTGCAGAGCCTGGAGGAGGTGATTGAGAAATGCATGGAGGATGATCCAGAAAGTAATCAATGTCTTGCACAGGTGTGGTATATTTCTTAGTGTTTATACTGTGTAAATGTTCTCATTGTCCAAAAATATTAAATTGACATACTCTGTCAATCACCCTAGCCTGTATGCTCTTATTAGTATTATCAAATGATAAACAAAATAATGTCAATCAAATTTTCTTCATACATGTAGGTAAAATCAAGAGTTAATCACCTGAGAATGGAAGGTGGTAAGTAAAACTAATTACTCAGTTACTAAAACTAATTATGTAGCTCAAATGGGCCTTCAAAATAATGAAATTGCTGCTGTTTTATTCTGACACTCTTTCCTGTCCTTTCTCAGAGGTGATTACCATGGCTCCACAGGAGATGGCTGTAGATAGAAATGGTTCAGATTATCCACAAGAGGCAAAGAATGCTGGAATCGGTGAGTGATATTAAATGAAAAGTATTAGTAATAAGTCAATCTCTTTTTTTTAATTAAATATTATGTCTCATCCTTTGTTTAGATGTTGAAACTCTCGCTCCAGAGGAAATTCTAGTGGAAACCAATTGCTCTAGTGAAATGGAAAGAGCTGAAGAAAACAAACCTGACCAGCCATCATCTTTAACGCTTAACAGCTCAGACAAAGCCACAACTGCAGCTCAAGTCATCCATGCTTGCAGCTCTCTGCCAACCAGGACACCTGACCAACCAACAGAATCTGTCCAAGATGCAGCTATGCAATCTACAGTAGCAGAACATGATAGAAGTGATCAACTGATCACAGTTGTTCAAGATGTAAATGATAGATCTGAAGTACTTGATCAGTGTGGAATTGGTCTGCCAGTAACCGGGGATCAAGTAGTTACTAATCAAGGTGAAACTGAGCAGTCCAATGAAGAACGACCAGTTAGCACTGTTCAGTCAGTGTCCGTTAATCAAAGTGAAACTGATCTACCTATGGAAGTTGATCAGTTTGTAGTAGCAGAACCAGGTGAAACTGATCAGTCAGCAACAGGGGAACAAAGTGTACCTGATCAGTTCATGGCAGTTGCTCAAGTTGAAACTGATTCCTGCGTAGTAGCTCAAGATGAATGTTGGCACACATTAACAGGGTTAGCAGATGGTCAGTTTGTGTCAGAGGATCAGAGTGAATCTGTTCAGCTCATGTCAGTTGACCACAGTGTAAATGATCAGTTAGAGTCGGTCCATCAAAGCGAAACTGATCAAGTCATGGAAATTGATGTGAGTGAAAATGATCCATATGTAGTTGAAGATCAGGGTGGAAATGCTCAGCCAGCAACAGGGGAACAGTGTGTTGTTGAGCAGTTGGAATTTAGTCCAGTTGAAACTGATCAGTCTATTGTAAAATGTCAGGATGAAGCTTGTCAGATAGTAACAGTGATAGCAGATGAAGGAGAAACTGGTCAATTTGTATCAGTGGAACAAATTGGATCTCATGAACTTGAGGCTGTTGATAACTCTGGAAATGATCATTCTATAGCAGCAGGTCAGGACGAAACTAGTCAGTCAGTAACCGAAGATCAGACTGTAAATGATCAGTTCATGGCAGATGGTCAATTTGAAACTGTACATTCAGTAGTAGAAAGTCAAGATGCAAGTCAGACAGAACCTGGGTTAGCAAATGAACGAGAGTTAATATCAGAGGATCAAAGTGAATCTCACAAGCTCATGGTAGTTGACTTTGGAAATGATCAGACTCTAACAGCAGATCAAATTGTAACTGGCCAGTCAGAAATAGGAGACCCAAGTGTAACAGAACAGTTCATAGTAGTTGGTCATGTTGAAAATGATCAACATAACACTGATCAGACAGAAACTGGGTTTCCAAGTGATGGTGAAACTAGTCAGTTAGTATCAGGAGATCAAAATGTATCTGATCAGCTCATGGTAGAAGATGACTTTGGAAATGATCAGTCTGTAACAGCAGATCGAGATGTAATCTGTCAGTCAGTTACAGAAGATCAAAGTGTACCTGATCAGTTTATAGCAGTTGGTCATGTTGAGTCAGATCAGTCTATAGATGATGGTAAAAATGAAACCACTCGGACAGAAACTATATTGCCAAACAAAGTTGGAACTAGTCAGTTAATATTGGGGGATCAATGTGGAGCTGATCAGCTCATGGAAGTTGACTCTGGAAATGATCAGTCTGTAACAGTAGATCATAATGGAATTGGTCAGTCTGTCTTACCAAATGAAGTTGGAACTAATCAGTTAGTTTTGGGAGATCAATGTGGATCTGATGAGCTTGTTGTTGAGTCTGGAAATGATCAGTCTGTAACAGTAGATCAAGGTGGAACTGATCAGTCATCAGCAGATCAAACTGTAACTGATACATTTGTGGAAGTTGCAACTCATCAGCCTTTAGTAGAACATCAAAGTGGATTTGTGTTAGCAGATGGAAGTGGAACTTGTCAGATAGCATCAGGGAATCAAAGTGGAAATGATCAGCTTGTGGCAGATGAACCTTGTGGAAATGATCAGTCTGTAGTAGAAGCTCAAAGTGAAACTATTCTTGCAATTGCATTGAATCAAAGTGTACCTGATCAGTCTGTGGAACTTAGTGAAGGTGGAAATGATCAGATAGTACCAGGGAATCAAAGTGAAACTGATCAGTCCAGCATAGTAGATCAAGTTGGCCTTGAGGAGCCCAAAGTTGCTGCAGACTGTGGCACAGATCAGTTCAGTTCAGTGGCTCCAGATTGCTCTGACCAAGAAACTGCAGCAGTACATATTTCCCTTGATCAGTCCTCTGCAATAACTCCACGTGTTACTGACCATTGCACACCTGCTTCACCTGAGGATATTACTGATCATCCCATGGCAGTGGAATTTGAAGGCACAGTCCAGTCTGAAGTAAAGGCTCAGGATGGTGCAAACCAAGTAGTTAGCCTGGATGGCACTGGACTAGAAGAAATAGTTTTTACCCCCCACGATGCTGTTGCTCGAGAGGAATTGCTCAAAGAACTGTGTAACATAAAGTTCTTTTCCATAGTCACAGAGGAAGAGTTTGCAATTGATGACCAACCATACATGCCTGTAGGAATACACTACCTTAACAAACAAGACATTCAGTGTGAAAATATATTAACCTTTATCCCCCTTTCCACAAATATTGCTTCATTCGTGGATACGCTCACCATCGCCCTCTCTGAGAAGTGGGGTTTGAATTTGGCACTCTGTAGAAGTCAATCTTTGGCAAGACCAGGTGCCTCAGTCTCTCAAATGACACAGGCTTCAGCTTTGCTTTCCCAGAGACTCCCTCATGCTTTCAGTTTCCCAAATCTTGTAACTCCAAAATCTTTGCTTGCCAGTTTGTCCTCCCCGAGAGAGATAACTCAATGTTTTGAGTGCTTGGAGCAGCTCTTCATGTGGTTCTCTGAGGATATTCAACGACGTGTAAGGCTAGAGAATGCTGTTGTACATTTGTTCCAGAACGACGAAAGGAAGGCCAGTGAGCTGAAAGCCAAGATCAGCAACAATCAATTGGCAATGAGCCATGAAGTTCTGGAACTTACTACAGACATTCTAGAGGCCATCGTCTTTTGCTTGAATGAGATGAAAGGGATCCAAGATGAGGCAAACACAACACGGGCTCAGAGCTTCCTTTCTGCTATCCAAAACTTTGATTTCATATTGACTGTTGTGATTATGAAAAACATCTTGAGCCTCACCAAAAGCATAAGCCAGAGTCTTCAGGGGAATTCTTTTGACGTGTATCAAGCTGTAAACCGCCTGTCTGATCTGCTGCCCTCTCTCAGTGAAATAAAGAACCGTATTGACTCACATCATCAGACCTGGTTTCAAGAGACAGTTGCATTGGTGTCTAAGCCGGTACTTTCACTACAACCACCCTTAAATGTGCACTACAGAGAAGACATTAGTAAAGACGCCATTGAGCACTGTATTGCTGAGGTGGAAGGGCTCTCCCAGGATGTTCTGTCTGCTCTTCGCTGCTTGCAGGTTGTGCCTTATGTCATGTCCAAAGTGGAGGGATGCTGCGAGGACACTGAGTTTGTCAAGGTGTTCCAGTATGTCTTACCTGACCCAAACTCCTTCCAGGATGAGCTGCGGAGGTGGAGGGACAGGTGGCAAGACTCTATTGCCAGTCATCAACACCTACCCGACACTGTTCTCGGCACTCTCAAAACTTCTGACATTGAGTCTTTTCCCAACATTTCAACTATCCTTAGGCTCCTGGCTGTCCTGCCCGTCTCCCGCACGCAGTGTAGCTTCACACAGGGAAAGATGAAATCTGAGCTGTACCGTCTGTAGTAGGCTTGGCTTAGCTGCCCCCAAACAAACTGTCTAATAGGATGTCATACACTGCTGAAACTTCAGAATGTCCCACTGTATTCTCTAAACTGTAGATCACATCTGACTGTAGGTTTCAGTATGTATATTTTCTTTGTTTAATTAGACCTGTACACTTTAAGTATAATCATTTAATGGTTTTATTGATGTTTTGTCTTTTTTATTTCTTTTCCTTTTACGTAAGTGGCATGGAAAAAGAGGACTGCCAATTGGGACCAATGTCTTGCCAAAAAATGAGAATGGGATGCCCTTGGGGGGCCTTACTGCTTTGTGCCTTTATGCAAAAACCCTACATAACTCTTTAAATCATGTGACACAGAAAGTCTGGATGGACGCTTTCACACCACACATTTTTGGGAATCTCCTAATATCTTCAGGAACTTTTAAAGACTTCAAATCATATAAATACACTGAGATGCATTGCAAGGAAAAGAGAATCATGTTTTATCACAATGAATTATGACTGTGTTCTATTGTCAAAATGTCATCCCATGGCACAAACTAAAAACAGTCTGGTCCTGTATCATTAAGCTTGTTACAATGTTTGATTTGTTTGCAGTTTTATTTAGATGAATGGATCTTTATGTAAACAATTCTCCCAGAAGGCCCTCCTCATGAAGGAAGCGTTCATATATATTTGACTAAAATAAACAAATAAAATCATTGAAAGGCAGCAGTGTTTTACATTTGAATTTCTGCTCAATTCAAAGAGAGAATATTTAAGGATGTCCACAAGATGGCAGTGTACACTTCTCATAGTTTGGCGAGTATCAGGGTAAGTACTGATTCATCCCTTTGAAGTTTCTTTTTTCTTTAAGCTTTTTGTCCTGAGACTCTAGATGATTTGTTATGCTTTGTAGAAGCTCATTTAATTGTAGGAACATTAATTTATTCCCTCTCAATTAAGTTAGCGTGTGTAATGGATTCATTAGTGGTTGATTCTTTTTTTCTTCTCTTCCCTACAACATCTAGAGAGCAGGGTGACTGATGCTGATGCATGCAAAATACAATAGCACGTTAATGGCAAGTGATGCACAAATTGTTGAACTAAAATGACACTTTATTTCATTTTTTTGTGCACATTAAACTTACGAGTCTTTTTCTCAAATCAGTTGATTAGATGGCCATTAATATAAAATTTAAATGTATTTGTCATGCTACACTAATGAAATTTGTTAATGTTACAATATTATGGTGGGTGTAACAGCTGATGTCATTGGCTGGCTTCATGTGTTACTTTATTGTTTAGTCATCAATTATTTTAGTTCCTTGTTTTAACTGATTTAGTCTTATTTATGCATACCGTTTATAGCTTTGATTGATTCTTGTTACCCCCCCCCCCAAAAACTAAAGAGAAAAATCCCACTTCTGTTAACAACTTCCTGGCAGTGTCCTCTAACCATTAACTATCTTTAACTCAGTGGGAGAGTAATGTTTTCACTTTTTAATGCCTTTTTTACGAGTTCAGGCTTTTCACAAAGTAGCATTGGCCCCCTGTAGCCGGTGGATGATTTGCCGCCATTCTTTAACCCTTGGTTCATAGACTGCAGATCCATCATAAAATATTGTTTTCGGGAGTAGATCTCGAGATGTCTTTGAGAAGCAATCAGTCTCCCATTTCCATGCAACCTTGGACCTATGATTCACCCTTGGGGGCTAGAGCCTTTGACCTTTTAGGGTCGTTTCTTGTGAGAGCGGCAGTAGATGGGGTTGGAAAGGCAGGAAAATAAAGCTATTAACAAGACAACACCACAGTAATTACAACTACAAATCAATCAAGGCCTGCTTTATTACTTTATAGTGGCAGATTGAATCTGTGACTTGCAGTCAAGAGAAAATAGAGTAGCGGTTCTGAAATCCATGAAGACTATTCCAAAGAATGCTTGTACTTTTCTTTCTTTGCTCCTTAGGGTAGCATTACTAGGTTTCAGCCGACAGCTTAACTGGCTTAAGTTTGTATCAAGACAAATGTGTGATGTTTTTTTAAAGGGTCAACAATTGAATCAAAGCATTTTGTAAAAATGCATTTATACTCACTCTGTTGTTAAATGTTGTCAAAAGTGTGGTTAGATAATATTGTGCAATGTCTATCTGTCCTCAAAACAATTAAGTGTTTGATCAGTTCCCAAAGGATTTTTTATGTTGCGTTCGATAGTGTGCTGACAAGCCAAGTCCTTGTCCGTCTTTCATCGGCCAATACATTTCGCATACCACATGGTTTTGAATTTCTCCCCATTTTCCACAAGCAATAAATTATTATTTGTGAGATCTGCTGGCCAGATTTGAATGAATTCATTGTGATATTCATTGTTCTCAAATACAGATACAAGTGCAACATTTAGACATTTATCTTCTCTTTCATATCTTCAGAAACCCTTAAATGTTCATTAAGGACAGGAGTTGCAACATCAGTCAGGTGAGTTTGTATATTTTCCTTCAAGCTGCAAAACAGGCCTCCTATTGTCAGTTAATACTGTAGATCTCATGACCTTTGCATAGGTAACATTTTTAGATTATTTCAAACTTTGAAACAATGAAGATCTAGCCTATCTTTAAGGACTGAATTCTTGTTCTTTTTGTTAGCCTTTTCCAGGCTTATAACATGAGCCTTAAAACCCCTGGAGCCATTAGCTGCAGCTGAAATGCCAAGATACGTTTCCTCTTGTGTACTGCTATCTGGGATTAGTACATATCCTCTCTCTTTCCTCCAAAAGCACTCAGTCTGAATGTTGTTTCACTTTGTGTGTTCAACTGGAGCATCCTCTCCTCTGATCACACTGTAGAGGGCTCATGTATTCTCTGTCTGTAGGCAGAAACAAGCTGCCCTCTCCCTCCTCTCAGAACAAGGGTCTGATTGTGTCTGCTCTGCCCGGTGTGAAAGAACTATCTCTTCGTGTTACCTCTGCTCATCCACAGAGCAAACGGATCCGTCTCCTCTGTCGGCTGGGCAGCACAGCAGCACTGTTTGCAGACAGGATTATGTTGGAGTCCTGCGGTCTTCAAACTCTGAGACTCTCCTACCATCAGCTTTTGTCATAACCATTTTAATTCTTTATTCTAAGTTCTATGTTGTCTGTAACCTTATAATCTGTTCTAAAATCATGCAGTTGTACTCTTTCAAATGGCTGAATAAAAAGTGTTATATATTTCATCCCTCTCTGTTTGATTGTATTATAGCGCCTGCTAATCTCCTGGCCAAACTGAAAATTGCCCTAATTGAACTCCTGAGCTTGTTTCCTGCTGGAAGTCAAGGCTGGGCCATGCCATAGGACCTGTGGCGGTGCATAATCATGTCCATGCACAGCATGGTTTTAACTATACTCCTGAGAGAGAGAGACAGAGGGCTTAACAGGATTTTATTTCAAGGTTTCCGTGCCGGCAATCCCTAGCGAAAATCTCAGAACCACCAACAAATAATGCATTTGGTTTGAGTTATTCTAATGTCAAATATGTTGGTCAGATCCGGAAACATTTGAATTTTTTTTCCCATGTACTCTATGTAAATCTAGATCTTAACATCAGATCTCTCATATATTTAACACCATGGATTAACCTGTGAGTTTTGAAGAAGTTTTACAGTTAAAACTGAACCTGAGTACATTGGAAGTGAAATGGGCATATCTTGGACAGATTAATATGGCTATTAGAATTCTTGAAATAACTGCTTTTTGGCTTTCTAAATCAAGAGTATTAGGAATGTGTGTCACAGATTAATTTGCTTATGAGAGTTTGAGGTCTGAGTGCCTGCCGATATGAATAATGCCCTGCTGTATGAGTGAAGGGCAAGTAGGATTATTTTGTGATTAGGTTACCGCTCAGGTAGCCTTTTCTCTGGACTACTTTGCTTTCAGATCGTAGCGTCTATAGTTCTTATAACAGACCCTGGTACTCTGGTTTCTTTTTGCTTTAATCCTACAGAAGGCTATTGAACAAAAACAGATGTGTCCGTACAGTTTATCTATTGTTCTACTTGTTACCACTTTCTGGCCTGTTAATCTCCACCGCCTTAGAAGATCAGGGTTTCTCTAGACCCAAACTTTTGCCAAGTCTATGCTCTTGCCACCTAGAAAGCTTACTTCATTCTCTCATTGATTCAAATTCTCTTAATCTTCAGAAACCGATATACAAACTCTGCAAGTCACATGACAGGCTATTGCCTTGTTCACACAGCAGCAGAATGCAGTGTCAATCAAGAATTGAAGTGCTTAATATAATTACATTTATGCATGGATTTCCAAGAGTGGCAAGCTTCTATCCATCTTATTTCTCAAAGTGAAAAGCAAGCTGTTTCCTGTTAATGTGCAAGACTTCCGATTCATTAGCAGGAATAGCCACTATCAGCTAGGCATTTCTGAACCCCTGATGTGTGAACTGGACCCTACTGGAAAATAACTAGTTGTCACACCATAAAATTCAATAGCCACTTGCTGCATGCATGTCTTGTGTGTAATGACTCTTTTTATTTATTTATTTATTTATTTTATTTATTTTTGGCCAACTTGCACAGACTGAGATATGATCTGTGTTATCTAGGTTTTAGATGCAGTCAGATTGATCCTGCTTCCATCAGTTTTGTGGTCATGCGCGTGACTCAAATGCGCTTCACTCAGGTATAAAAGCTGCTATGGGTTAATTAAGATTTTACAGATGAACTCGTGTCTCGATTGGACTTTTCACTGTCACTATGGTCACAGGTGATTATCAAATCAAGGCTAGCATAAGAACAAAAAGGGAATTTACATTGGGTATTCATTCATACAGTAGTGATTTGAATGCTATGTACACAGTTGCGTGAATGGGACCGTTCAAGAGTGAAGGATCTGAGGACCTGTGTGTGTAGCTTCGTACATCTGTGTTGTTTTATTTTCTTCATTTTGTTTTATTTTTTAGCATTTATACAGTTTTTATTCGCCTATATTTAAATATGTTATATTATTTACCTTGCGATGCTAGTGATTGTTTAATCTAAGAGAGAATATCTCAGTTTCAAGGGTTTATATATACAGTGGGTACGGAAAGTATTCAGACCCCCTTAAATTTTTCACACTTTGTGATATGAAGCAGTTTGATATAACAACACTTGTTGGATTTGTGCTGGTCAGACAAAGTCTTAGCATTGAAACAAATGCAAGAATGTAAGTAAACCCTGCTCATGTTTATCATCATCACTTTGTCTTTCTGCTCTTTCCTGGTGGCCTCTGTCAACCAATCAGGCTTATAGAAGAATCCAATATTCCTGGCAATAACCAGTCACACTTGATGTTAAATAGTTGTCAAGCCCAACACTGTGTCTGTGTCAACAGCTATAATAGATACTCCTGACCGTTTATTCTAAAATAGATGTGCTATTTTATAGATGTATGTGATGTCCTGTTATTTTTATTGTGTAGTGGTTTGAGGCCAACTGTATTCCTCTGGCACTAGTGTTGCACAGTGGCTTTTGATCTAGCTTAGGAGTGCTGTAACAGCATGTATTCCAGTCCGCCTACTGATACATTTCTGATGACAGTGGTTATATCTCATCTGTATAAACCTCTATAACCCACCCACTTTTGTTGATGAGCAGCTTCTTTTGATCTTGTTTTGAGCAGAAAATGCTCTTACCACAAGTACGTCTCTTCTGACCGATAAAGTCGCTGTGATACTGATTTTATCTCATCTGTATCGCCTGTCCCAGCATTCTCCTTGGCAGATGGGTAAAAGCTTTGATCTTGTACTGAGGGAAAAATAACGCTCACTCAAATGTGGACAGGACAACATGGACACACACAAGCGATGTCTGTAAGGCCTTTCATGCCCCTGCTGTTTGTAGCCGTAGTTTAATTCTCCTTCCATGTTTCATGCTGGCTTGTGAACAAGTGTTCATTGTTCCTCCCCTTCACATCCTTGTCTTTCCCACCTATTTTATCATTTACAAGTGGAGAGATCAAACCCCACACAGCTACAACACTGCAGTGACAAGCCATGGAGTTGAACAATTATAGAATTTGCTTTCATGAAAGGTCTACCTCTGCTTGTAGCAAGTTTTGTCAGTTTCCGAATCAGTTTGCATATAACCATATCTGAGGGACTTCTCTTGAAGTAGCAAATGTTACCAGACTTCAATAGAAAAAAACAAACGGGTGCATGTTCCCCATACAGTGAGACAAGTCACTTGTGTTTTTGAAAGTACGTCCCATCTGGTACATGAAAGGGGCCATCGCCTTCAAAGAGGGGAGAGAGGGCCTGTCCTAAACAAATGGCCCCTTTCTGAAGAACAGGTCCAAACTCTCTAAACAGTCTGAATCGGACGCTGAACGTTTTCTCTCCGAGTTCTCCTGCTGAGTGTGACTGTCTGAGTGTTTTTACAGCAAAAAGCAGGCAACACACAAACCCAGACGCCAAAGCATGTTCTGCACTTTTTGTGCTCTGAAAGCATGGAATTTAAAATATTTTAATTTTGACAAGTTTCTGCATATAATAGGAAACTTAATTGTTGGGGGAAAGCGGGGAGCGGTTTTTAAGTTCACATTCTTGATGTTTAGTGTATGTAAACTTCCTAAAATGTTCTCCTAAACAGTCATTTGTTTATATTTTAGCCATTTGATCTTTAGCACCATGCTTGCAATAGAAACAAAACCTCAAGATACTGGCATGCCGACATAAGCTGTTTGTCAGGTCTCTCTTCATTCAGCCTATTAAGTCATGATTTGTTTTTATGAGATTGCCTAATTAAAACAGGTTTCAAAAGAACAACCAAAACAAAGCTTCTCCCACCTTAGCTTAAATAAACTGGCTGGACACAGTGCTGCAGCCAAAATGATGCATTTCCTCTTAGTTTAAACAGCCAGTCAACGACAGACTCTCCATCACGGCGTAGCAGACAGCACCAAACAGACGCTGCCGCCTTTCTTGTGTCTCAAACAAATGGATTCTGTATTTGTCGGAGACATAGAGCTGCTGAACAATGTTTCAAATCAACATTGTAGCTGTGTTCTGTTTGTACTGTGTAGATGTTTTGCCTCAAATGGGTAACGATTCCCACCATTCATTGCTGGCACCATATAATCATGCAGAGCAATGTGTCTCACTTTTTCTATTACAAGTTTGACTTTGTCTGAAAGTCAATATATATTGCTTACTGGAACAAAAAGTTAGGGTAAATTCTATTATTTAATTGTTTAAGCTGTCTACAAGCAGATTATCTACATGTTGATACTTTTGCAGTAATATAGATATTTTTTATATGTAATGTGTATGTGTGTGTGTGTGTGTGTGTGTGTATATGAATTAAAATATAATAATTGTGTGTATATATAATTATGCATTTATAATTATACAATGTTTGTGTATATATCAATAGATATTTTAATTATATTTTATTGTAAATATATGTACATGTAATTTGTATATATAATTAAATCATTATTTGTGTATATATATATGCATATATTTATTATGATTATAATTATAATTATACACACACTGTAAAACAAATTCCGTAACATTTACGGTAAAAAACCGGCAGCTGTAGTTGCCGGAATTTTACCGTCTTTACCGTTAAATTCACGGTCATTTTTTACAGTGCACAAATACTGTATATATATATATATATATATATATATATATATATACATATTATTTGGAAGATCAATTGTAGAGCACTCAAATTAATTCAAAACAAAAGATGAAAACGATTGAAGGAAGTTCATAGTTTTTCAATAGAAATACATGTTTAGTATCAAATATAAATTAATGAGTATTGATGAGATTTTATTATAGAATACTGTCATGAAACAATAAAATTTCATCACTGCTGATGACAATATTCAGGCGGGGGTTTTTTTAACTAATAGGCATTAGGACAGATTTATTTTGTCTTTGATTGAGGTTTATTTGTTCTTGTAACTTTGCATTCTTAGTGATGCAACGTGCAGATACAGCCGTGCAGTTCTAGCTCTGTGCCACTGACAGTCACTGAGACACGAGACAGCTGTGAGCAGGGCAGAGACTCGAGACGTCAGGGGACGGGGGCACTGTGTCTCTGCACTCCTTCAACATGCTCAGAATGAATGATCTGAATATGTGTCAGGGTAAATGGTGCTATGTGTCTGATGATGTCTCAGATAGAAGACAAATAGTGTGGACCAGTTGCTGCCTCAAATGATTCATTATGAAAACGTTAAATCATTAGTCTCAGTAATGGCATTAAACTTCACACATGGATAGCCACCACAAAATGTCGAAAATTGCTTAATCGAGTTAACGTTTCAAACACAAAATGTAAAAAAAAATAAAAAAGACATTTTCTTATTCAAAGCACATGTGTTTTTCTGCCCCATGTATAATTTCAGTTATATAAACTGAAGTAGCTTCCGTGCCCTCTATGAACCACCCTAAGGCTATGTAAGACTCTCAATGCTGGTAGAAGATGGCTGAAAGATCAAAGTGGCTGTGGTGTTGATCCTGGTATGAGGAGGAATTGAGAGCCTGCGTGTTAAAACCTCTAACACAGACACACTAGAGAGGTCACGGCTCTTTTGGTCAGTCTTCAGTCCCGTTTGACCTGATATTAAGAGTTCATGCCCATTCACATCTCACTGCTACTAGATGCTTTTCACATCCCTCATAAAATGGCTGTAAGACTTTTTCCATAAACATGCTTCACATTGCATGGAAATTAGCTGTCTGAAAGATGTGAATGTATATTTTGTTTACTTCTTATAACAGATCATAAATACGTTTGTTTTAACATTAAAAGAAGACCCATTTATTGATGCTTCCATCTGTCCACAATGTTCAGCATGCATTGAATCTAAAAAAAAAAAAAAAGGGGTTTTTATTCATGTCCAAAGTCTATTATCTCCAGCACATCTCCCTAAGCTTGGCTAATTCCCATTCCCACATATTTAAATAATTTGCTGTAGGCAGATGTGTTTAGCGAAATAACGCATATATTTGCTTTCCCATCGCTTTGGGTCAAGATTAGAGCTCCACGGGCATTTCTTGTTATATTGAGCTGAAATGGCGCAGCTTGGCAGCGAATGGAAATGTCATGCTTCGGCAATTGTCGGTGGTACCTCTTAAGAGTATCAGATTCGCTCTAAATATACACGCTGCCCTCTTTTCTGTTTTTCGCTGCTTTGGTTTCAGCTGTGAGAGAAGGATTAGTTTATAAGATTATTTCTTAAATCAATTAAACTAAAATAGTCGTGCCTACAGTTTCCAATATCATGCCCCTCTTGCAGGCCTCTTTGGAGTGAATGATTTAAGTCTGTGTGGCATTTTGTCTTCTTGACACCCCTCAGTATGTTTTATTATGCAACAGAACGTGAAAGGAAAGGCATTCGGTGGGTCAATCAAGGTTATAGTGGTTGATTTACTGCACATAAGTAAATACAGTTCAAGATAATAAGTAGCGCCTGGCATTTACTCATACACACGCAAGGCCTTGAACAAACGGGATCTGTGCAGTTCGATTCAACTTAATAGCGAGAAACATCCATCGGGTTTCTTTTTCTTTTGATATTGTGGAGCGTCAGAGAATAACCTCATTCAAACATTTGCATGTGTTATGAAGAAATATGTAGATGGTAGGAAAAAGTGCATTATTTAAGAACAAAGCAGACTTTTATTGCTCATTTACTGGAAATGATCTGCTTTGACCTTACTATTGTGACACTGTATTGTACTTTACATGCACTTTACTGAAATTTGTCCAAAATTTCATGTACATTTTTTTAAATGCATTGTATGGACCTTTTTAATTTTGCACTTTAGCTTTGATGTTTTTTTACTTTCTTGCTCTTTTGTTTCAAACTAATACACACCTATTTTTACTTTTACACACTTAACCACAAAATCAGTGGAATTGCCTGTTTTATTTAAAACAGTAGATACTGTTAACAGTGGAAAAAGTCTTAATGATTGTATTTTAATTGCGTCGTTATTTGAAAATTGGCTTGTGTGGTGTGTTTTACAGGGGAAACTTGTGTGAGTGTTACAGAATTCACTGCAGGAGGCGTTTTTGGACCAGAGAGCCAGGTTAACAAGAGAAGCATATGGCCAGAGAACATCTTGACTTTTATTGCACCATAGACACTATTAAAATGACAGTTACCTTAGATGATTAAACTATTAACTTGGCCATTCTGTGTGGTGCAATCTGTAATTAATGGGCACTTGTACTGGCCTATTTTTTATTCTAACAATATTTTCTCAACACATTTATATTTATTATTAGCAATTTGTAATGATAATGAATCCTTTAATGGACTCTTTTATACTTCTCGATAGACCAAAAACAACAAGAGAATTTAATAGCTCATTTTTATAAATTAGGAAATATCTTTACTCAGATGTGGACTTCAATGGGCTACTGGGAGTATTTCTAGAGGTTAAATCATTTATTGTGTGAAATGTAGAAGAGGCTTTGTCATATAGTGACTAATATGAAACATGCATCAGGACACATTCATCACGTTCAAATCATTATTAGCGTGCTTGGAAAATTGCCTTGTTTTTGGAGTGGCCAATATGGGCCGTTAACAGGACTGCAAACGGCACGAGTGTGGAAACTCTGGCATACAGCCGCATAGCCTACTTAATTTTATGGACCATGCAAACACTAGAATTGCAATATTTCCAACTTTGTTGCGAATTCTGTGATTTTATTTCCTGAAATTGACGCTCCCACGATTTCTCACTTATTTCACCTCCCATGGACAGTGCAGAAAATTAGGGTGTCTGTTCCATTTGGTGCTTTTAAAATATATTACTAGCCTACTATGGCATGAGTTTATTACTACCTATCTAGTAGTTTATTAGATAGGGAATTTAATACTGATATTTCAACAAATATCCACTCCAAAAATCACTACTGTAGAAAATAATGGCGACAGAGTGGACTATTTAAAATCATGCCCTAACATAAAGTGCTAATAATCTCACCTTTATCCTTGAGTTCACATCTTAAAAGGATGACGATGTCATTATGTAGCCTATTAATGGAACTGTAAATCATTTTAATAAAGCATAGTTATGAACAACTGTCTTTATTCTAATCTAAAGTTATAGAAAGAATAAATATAAATATATTTTCCACTGAACTGTGTTTTGGAATAGCTGGAAAAGGAAATTAAAAAATAAAATAAAATAAATCAAATCATTGCCTACAATATCACATAATAAGAGTTGGTTTTAGCTTTTCAAACTCATCGTTTACACACATAGGCTATTCATGAGGAACACAAACCGTACCTTTTTCGATGACTGACCCATAATGAAAATAGCCTTGGAAAAAAAATAATAACGTTGATATTCCGTGTCAAAAGTAGCGAGATGTCAGAGTGTCACAGGTCATATTTTCAGCGTTTTCTTTGGCTTGGAAACCTTAACCACTTTGTTATGCTAATGGCCCCTGACATCAGCGCGAGATCAAAGCGGCGCGCGGGCTCATATAGTCTCGAGCTCCGTCTGCACCTTCAGTTCAGCAGATTCCAGCGCGCGAGCAGCACAGCACCGCAAAATCAACACACATCTCTTTATCAGTGGACAGTTGCATGATGCGTTCTCATTCGGACTTCACAAAAACGGATTAACCCACATTTAGACCTTTGGCTAGAGAATTTGGGCTGGATTTAAATAAAGCACACTTTTGGATTACTTTGCACAAGGGGCATTTTTGGGGGGGCGTCAATCTCCGTTTGATAAAGGTGAGGATAAAAGTGCTTTCCCATTTATTGTGCGCAAAGTTTCTTAACTTAGTAGGCTACGCTTAATTGCGTCTCTTAACTTATTTACAAAGATGTTTTAGCTTTTAAACATCATCCCTGATGCAATTTCAAGTCAATTGACTGGGCAATAATCTGCAATAGAGCCTACATTGTAGACCACCTAGAGGGGTTATATTGAGTGAACTAATTACATTGAAAGTTTACCTCGTTTCACCCCAAGGCGAAAAAACAAGCGATAAAAGATAAAGTGCAAACTTAGAGAAAGCAAGAGTGAAGAAGCCGTTTTATTGCTTTTGCACAGGCTATATATACACACAATAAAAGACGATCGCTAATATCTTTAAATAGCCGTTATTTATATCTCATATGAGATTTGTTTAATTACATATGTTATATAAGAGCTCTGAAGAAATATTAAACTCTTTGGATTCGTATAGCTGGCCATGCTAATGGTATATAGACTAAAGATAATGCATAGGGTATAAACTACACTGCATTTTGTATTTATTTCTTTATATTTAGTACACTTAAAAATAACACAAACTGAAAATCAGAAAATTGCTGCCTCAAATGTGTTAGTAAAATCAATGTGGTGTCAAAGTTACAATCTGCACTTTGCATTTTGTTATTGATAAAAAATAAATAAAATAAAATAGTAGAAATAAATTTTTGATGCAATAGCTACGTTAATAATTGTAATTGCACTTTTAATTTATAGTTTTCTGGGTGTAGGTCTATAGCCAGAAGGGGGGG
>NW_015505211.1:2933721-2942277 GCF_001515645.1 Sinocyclocheilus grahami
GGGGGGGGGGGGGGGGGGAGCTCTCTGCAATCTGGATGATCACTGTCTGTATGTGAAAGCATCATGCCTGAGGCCAGACAGCCTGTCCATTGGGAGCTGGTATCTGTTGATTGCCCTCCTATTCCAGCAGATGGAATAATCCGAGGACATTTGATAACATTCCAAAAACTGCCACACCTATATTTCAGAAATTTGCGTGCAGAGTGTTAAAACTCTGAAAAACGTGAACATATTATTTAGAAAAAAAACAGCTTTGCTTTTTGAATCATTTATCTTTTTAATTAGCTTTTTTTTCAGCATCTCCTTGTCACAAGGAGATGCAAAACCCAGTAAACGAAATACACATTTTTAATGTAAATTATATAAAATGAAAGTGATACAGTAATACAATAGAATAACATAATTACAATACAGAACTTAAATACAAAATTACCATTTGGAGCAAAAGCAAAGCTATTTATAAAGGTTTCTTTTTATATTTTAAAAAATCTTCAAAGTATGTCTGGTCCACATTAGTAGTAATCATCAAAGTAGAACATGAACCTAGGGCTTGCTGCATGTGATCTATATAATCTGAATCAGATTTTTTTTTTCCCAAGCAGGAGAGGGACAGAAATAAGGAATAAGTGCCATGGCTTTTGGCTTTTAATTATAACTGTGTCAAGAAGCAGTGGGGTCAGCGAACACCTGCATCAGTGTCTTCTGATTGAGCTGGATCTTATTGTACAGCATGAAGCGAACCTTCCCTTCACTCCCGCTCTGTCTCCTCACATTCCTGCTCATGTCTCAGCAGTGCACAGGAATCAGATGGCTGTGAGTTGCTCTTTTCTCTTTATATACTGTATACTGAAACTGTTTCAACGCATTCAAGATGTTTGTCAAGCTGACTGATTTGTCAAATCATGTGCAACATGGGAAAAAATTACGTTTGGAACGTAGGAAAAGATGTTTTTGTGGTAGTGAAATAATGGATTTGGAAGTGTTAGGAATAAATCTAAACAGAATTTTATCTTAATTCTATTAAATCAGAGGTAAATCCAGTTCAACACTAATTTCCTTGCAACTTGTGATTTCTGCAGAATGTTTTGTTTTCACATAATCATACTGTTGATAAATTGCGATAGAAAACATGATGGTAGAGATATTGGGTCGTGAAGAAGCCATTTTGCATGCACAAGATGCTGATAGAGGTTTCCACAGTCTTGATATTGCATGGCAAGAAATGCCAAACAGATGTTGCCATAAACACCTGTGTTCCCTGGATAACAAAGACGGAGGGTGTATATGTGTGCGGAGGTTAAGACAGGGGTCTGTCAGTCACAGCATATCATGGAACATAAAGTAGCGGCCCCTAATCTGAAACAGACAAAGGTAGAGCGGGCATTAGTTGGTTCTCACGAATAGTGATACATGTGTGCGTTTTAGTAAAAGAGAAATGTAAACCAATGCTTGAATTCAACAGGTTTCACTACAAAGTCTTACTGAAATTAATATTGTTTTTCTTGAAAGTTAAATGGGAGATCATTTCTAAGATAAAATGCATGATTTGCATTTTCTACTATGACTTAAGCTTGCAAAAATTCTTCTGGCATTGTCTGACAGCAGCTTTACCACAGAACATTCACTAAACTTTTAACAATAACTGAATCATCTCGCTGATAAACAACATTTTTTCAATTGGCAATTGCTTTTTGGTGCCTTTCATGCTTCCAAGCGATGCAGAAATAATCTTCATCCATTTTGGTCTAATCTTGATTGATTATCTCTGGGAATGGGTTGTTGTTTGCATGCCTTTGCGAGCGAGACACTGAACAATTTTAGCCCGCAGCCTAAATGCGTGCGAGAACACTTTCTGAAACGTATTTCAACCATTGTTGTTACTCCTAATATTTTACAATTGGTGTTAACCATGTTTATTTAACTATTCTTCATTCAGTCACTTTAAATTCAAGACTTGCCACAAATATTTTGATCACTTTTCACGCCACCAAACATGTTAATGACTTTTCAAGTGTCTATTTAACTTGTAAATATAAAATTTGATTCAATTTCTACAACTCAAAAGACATTTATATCAATGTACACAGTTCACAGACATCCAGTGTTCATTAAAACATATGCGTTTCCTCATCCAGGGCGCTATCGCAGACCACACAACACATCAACAAAACCCAGCACTGCAAGACGTTGCCAGGCCTCGTCTCCTCTCAGGCTCAGCTCTGTAGGAGTAACCTGGAACTCATGCAAACCATCATCCAAGCAGCACGGGAGGTTAAAAAGGTCTGCCAAAAGACCTTTGCAGACATGCGCTGGAACTGTTCCTCTATTGATGCTTCAAAATTCCTCCCGGACCTGGAAAGAGGTGAGATACAGAGGAAAATCATGTCCAAAGAGGATTTATTTCCAATTGAAGAGTGTTTCTGAAATCTATCCACAGACGTTCTGTTTAGACACAGCAAGCCCTAAATTAGCGAAAGGGCCGCTGTCCGTCCATTGCCAGCCCCTTCAAGGCAACCACACACCTCTCTTTATACCCAAGCGTGGTTTCCATTCAGGCCTTAATATGTACACAGTTCACAGACATCCAGTGTTCATTAAAACATATGCGTTTCCTCATCCAGGGCGCTATCGCAGACCACACAACACATCAACAAAACCCAGCACTGCAAGACGTTGCCAGGCCTCGTCTCCTCTCAGGCTCAGCTCTGTAGGAGTAACCTGGAACTCATGCAAACCATCATCCAAGCAGCACGGGAGGTTAAAAAGGTCTGCCAAAAGACCTTCGCAGACATGCGCTGGAACTGTTCCTCTATTGATGCTTCAAAATTCCTCCCGGACCTGGAAAGAGGTGAGATACAGAGGAAAATCATGTCCAAAGAGGATTTATTTCCAATTGAAGAGCGTTTCTGAAATCTATCCACAGACGTTCTGTTTAGACACAGCAAGCCCTAAATTAGCGAAAGGGCCGCTGTCCGTCCATTGCCAGCCCCTTCAAGGCAACCACACACCTCTCTTTATACCCAAGCGTGGTTTCCATTCAGGCCTTAATAGGTCTGAGGAACCCATCTAACTGTTGAAGGAAAACTTAATGAGGGCAATGGTTTAAAAAGCAGCCTACAGTGATCTTTAAACATCTCGCTCCGGGTAACGCAGAGTATGCCAGTTAAATGCTGCAATTCGGCCTAAGTGCCTCGCTGCATGATAAAAGAAATCATACCCCTGCCCACCCAGAAACCTCCGACCCGCAGAATTCTTGCGCATCGCTCTTCTTTCTCATGCTCCGTTTGATGAGAGGCTTCACGGAGGAGCAGCATTTGCTGTGAGGATAAACAATAGGATCCATTCAATTCAATGAGAGATGCTATTGAGCGAGTTAGTCAGTAATGGACAGAGAATTGCCTTTTTTCCTAGTTTCACAGTCAATTAAAGCCTACGGTTTTACCCTGTGTACGACCCCTGCAGCACAGCAGTCAACCAACTAAAGAAATATGAAATCAATTAAATAAAATAGTCACAAAAGGGATAGTCAACTTGGTTTTCTGTGGATTAATGATGCAGCATCACATCTTGAATTTCCTCACAGTAGTGACACTTGCATGCTACGCTTTGACGGGTGGTTTAATCGTCCTCCCTATTTATTTATTACGAGCTTTTAGCGTGATCCAAATGCCGGAGATGGTCAGACTAAATCTTGTTGAAGTTCTAGAGAACTGTATGACGTCCTTGCCCGCAGACCGTTTGCATTTGTCAAGAGTTAAAGCACTCCTGCCTCTCGTAAGTGCACCGCTAAGGAGACAGCCTTTGATGTACCTTGTATGGGGTCAAGTTGAGCCTCTCCTTTTTCTACACCTATTATCTTGTCATGACATATGTGCACTGTTAGAACAGTTCCATAATCTCTGCCATTATCCTTTCATACTGCATGCTGACGGGTTTCTCATGTTGCTCTGTTTTGCTTTTTTTTTCTAAGGGAGAAAAAGTCCAAATTCATGTTTTCTTTTTTTATATAAGAAACTAATTTGAATCACTTTTTATTTTTTGACGTCTTTCAGGAACAAGGGAATCTGCATTTTTACATGCGCTCTCCGCAGCCGCTATAAGTCACACTATAGCACGGGCGTGCACCTCCGGAGACCTGAGGTTGTGCTCGTGTGGTCCGATTCCAGGTGAAATACCTGAGCCTGGGTACAGGTGGGGTGGCTGTGCTGATAACCTGCATTATGGCCTCCTCATGGGCTCCAAGTTTTCGGATGCCCCCATGAAGATGAAGAAGAAGTCTGGCTCGAATGCCAACAAGCTGATGCATCTTCACAACAGCGAAGTGGGCAGACAGGTAAGCAGTGCCTCACAGAAACCATGTGGCATCAATGATTCACTACAAAAGCCAGTCACATGACTTAATCTGCCAGTCAACCGGGCATGGAGTTCGATAGGAATAATAAACCTGATTCAAACCACATTTAGAATTAAAATGGGTTATTGCAAATCTAATTGTATTTCAAAGTAGTTTTTTTTATACATGAGCAAAAGCTGTCCAAATTCATTAATATGTTGCATTCCCTGTTTAGACTGTCTAAATGTAATTGTATTATTATTTTTCATTATTTTATTAGTTCATCTGAATCCAACCCACTTTTCCCCCCACGCAGGCTTTGCGAGACGCTCTGGTCATGAAGTGCAAATGCCACGGTGTTTCTGGTTCTTGCTCCATTCGGACATGCTGGAGAGGCTTACAGGATCTGAAGGACGTCGCCATGGACCTAAAGACCAAGTACTTGTCAGCCACTAAGGTGGTTCATCGGCCCATGGGCACACGCAAGCAACTCGTCCCCAAAGACATCGACATCCGGCCAGTCCAAGAGAATGAGCTGGTTTATCTGCAGAGTTCACCGGATTATTGCACAAAGAATGACAAGTTTGGCTCCTTCGGTACTCAGGACAGGTGAGACTAACTAATTAACAAATTACATACTTCACTGCTCAACAATAAGGACTCATTTTTTTCTTCTTTTTTTTTTTTTGCTAGCCCAGTCAGGTCAGGTTTATAAATTCCCTGACAATATTTTCACAGGCCCTAATGCAAAAATATATTTATTTCATTTATTTTTTCTTAAATATTCCCTTTATGTCCATTCATACCAATCATTTGTAGTAGGAACAGACACAGTACTTGGCGGTAATGATTGAACATGAAAACACAGCTTAACTTGTAAACATTTTACACCAACTTAAGTCCAGAAAAGCTGATATAACCAGAATCAAATTTAACTTAAGTCTTGTTTTTAACTTTATGATTTGTTGCTGATCAGAAAAGCAAACTATTCCACATTTTAAAAACTATTCTAACTTAACAGGTTGTCTCTAAACACAATGTTCATGTCTTGAAATGTTAGTCTTTATGGGTTATTCATTGTCACTTCATAAGATGTCTCTTGAAAAGCCCTGATAAAGCCGGACTGTGTGTGTGTGTGTACACGCGTGTCTCTGACACGTCCAAAGTGACTGTGTCCTCTTTCTCAGTCTGTCTGTGAGTAATGCTGCTATTCACAGAGCTAAGGGCTCTCAGCTGATAGCAGCTCTGCACACACAGATTAGCATGACAATGAATTCTTCCTGCTTATTTCCTATTGCTTTATTAGTAGAGACAGAGGTGTGGATTTAGGTAAGAATGGAATAACCTCAGCTTCCTCGCTTTTGTTATATTTGCGTTTAAATGTGCTCTGTGTCACTTTTTTTAACTAAGCTCTGTGGATGACATTCATATGACATGAATTTTCAGCAATCCGCAGTATTAACTACAGCTCCAAAAATGGTGGCAGCAACAATAAAAGACCTTAATGTCTTTAAAATAATAATAATAATTGTATTTCTAATATATTTTTATTTGTTTATTATTTTAATACTAATATAAACATTTCTGTAAATTATATTTTTCTGTAGTGTTTTTTTTGTAATTGGATCTATAGAAGAAACATTTCATATACTGCTGGTTTCACATTTGATTGTTGATTTGTCGCCAAGATGGTCACCGAGTAAAATTTGGGACTTCGGTGAGAGTTACACATGTCTTTGAATGCGGCTCATTCAGTCAAATTGTAGTCAGTACTATAACTTTTAAAATTCTTAAAATATTTTCAGCTGAACATTGTAAGCATTTAGGCTTTTATAGGTATTATAGGTCAGTGCACTGATAACCTAGATACATGCTATATGTCAGGTGCACTCAACACACAGTATACATCCTAAGCCTTAGTGCTGATAACAGTACTCACACGTGCTCTCTGTTCATATATTTAGTGCTTGGCACTTGGTCACAAGACTCTGGTGTGTTTTGTAATCAATAGAGAACGTCAACAGGGAACTGTGTGTGTCGCACATGTCAGTTCCATGGTGGTCTCTGTTATGTAGGGGGTTCAGCATCACCCCATACCTGTCTCTAAAACATGTGACTACAACACCTGTTGTCCTCGCATTTAATTGCGTTGTGTTTTGTTGTCAGTTTTACAGAAGGTCAGTTATTATAATTATACCATACAACGAGGGTGACTCTCATGAACCCTGTGAAGAAATCCAGGCCATATTTTACACCAAAATCAGCAGAAAGAAAAATATATGTTCTGCCTGAAAATAATTTTTACATTGTGACAACTAAGCACACTTCCCATTAGAAAAAAGCTCATTCTTATTGCTGTAATGCCAGTATTAAGAATATAATGAGAAACATTTTACACCAACTTAAGTCCAGAAAAGCTGATATAACCAGAATCAAATTTAACTTAAGTCTTGTTTTTAACTTTATGATTTGTTGCTGATCAGAAAAGCAAACTATTCCACATTTTAAAAACTATTCTAACTTAACAGGTTGTCTCTAAACACAATGTTCATGTCTTGAAATGTTAGTCTTTATGGGTTATTCATTGTCACTTCATAAGATGTCTCTTGAAAAGCCCTGATAAAGCCGGACTGTGTGTGTGTGTGTACACGCGTGTCTCTGACACGTCCAAAGTGACTGTGTCCTCTTTCTCAGTCTGTCTGTGAGTAATGCTGCTATTCACAGAGCTAAGGGCTCTCAGCTGATAGCAGCTCTGCACACACAGATTAGCATGACAATGAATTCTTCCTGCTTATTTCCTATTGCTTTATTAGTAGAGACAGAGGTGTGGATTTAGGTAAGAATGGAATAACCTCAGCTTCCTCGCTTTTGTTATATTTGCGTTTAAATGTGCTCTGTGTCACTTTTTTTAACTAAGCTCTGTGGATGACATTCATATGACATGAATTTTCAGCAATCCGCAGTATTAACTACAGCTCCAAAAATGGTGGCAGCAACAATAAAAGACCTTAATGTCTTTAAAATAATAATAATAATTGTATTTCTAATATATTTTTATTTGTTTATTATTTTAATACTAATATAAACATTTCTGTAAATTATATTTTTCTGTAGTGTTTTTTTTGTAATTGGATCTATAGAAGAAACATTTCATATACTGCTGGTTTCACATTTGATTGTTGATTTGTCGCCAAGATGGTCACCGAGTAAAATTTGGGACTTCGGTGAGAGTTACACATGTCTTTGAATGCGGCTCATTCAGTCAAATTGTAGTCAGTACTATAACTTTTAAAATTCTTAAAATATTTTCAGCTGAACATTGTAAGCATTTAGGCTTTTATAGGTATTATAGGTCAGTGCACTGATAACCTAGATACATGCTATATGTCAGGTGCACTCAACACACAGTATACATCCTAAGCCTTAGTGCTGATAACAGTACTCACACGTGCTCTCTGTTCATATATTTAGTGCTTGGCACTTGGTCACAAGACTCTGGTGTGTTTTGTAATCAATAGAGAACGTCAACAGGGAACTGTGTGTGTCGCACATGTCAGTTCCATGGTGGTCTCTGTTATGTAGGGGGTTCAGCATCACCCCATACCTGTCTCTAAAACATGTGACTACAACACCTGTTGTCCTCGCATTTAATTGCGTTGTGTTTTGTTGTCAGTTTTACAGAAGGTCAGTTATTATAATTATACCATACAACGAGGGTGACTCTCATGAACCCTGTGAAGAAATCCAGGCCATATTTTACACCAAAATCAGCAGAAAGAAAAATATATGTTCTGCCTGAAAATAATTTTTACATTGTGACAACTAAGCACACTTCCCATTAGAAAAAAGCTCATTCTTATTGCTGTAATGCCAGTATTAAGAATATAATGAGAATTGTTAAATTATTATATGTAAGTTCTGAGTAAAATGTCCATACAAATTATGGCAATGCAATTTTTATGAAAATGCATTATTTTATATTATTTTACGAATATATATTTTAATTATTTAAAAAATATATATATTTCTATTAAATTGTGTATCTTACCTAAATGTGTGTGTGCTTTGTCACACTAATATCATTGTATTTTTTATATAATAAGAATTTTGGGATGTGGGAATGTGCTTAATTTTAATAAAATAGCAATATATATATATATATATATATATATATATATATATATATATATATATAATTTTTGTTCACATGATAAGTAAACACA
>NW_015505211.1:2942307-2990271 GCF_001515645.1 Sinocyclocheilus grahami
TATATATAATTGTTGTTCACATGATAAGTAAGCACATTAAAAAACATAGAACTAAATTTTTTATCATTAAATATTATTGTAAATGTAAACATTTCTTTCTATTTTTTATTTTTTATTTGATGTTGTAGTGAAATGTGACCTGGGCTTTTTTTTCCGTGAGATTCAGCCATGAAGTCAGGAAGCTGCTATCATTGCACATCCTCTCTTTGTGATTTAAAGGGTCTTAAGAGAATGAGCCATGAGTGTTAACCTAACTAGACCTGCAGAGATGGCTTCTCTAATCTGATTTGGTGGTGAGAGATGGGGAGAGACCAAATGACAAGCTTAGAGAAGCCCAGAACGTGTCTCATCTGTCTCATCTGAAGTTACATTACTCTGCATGTTCCTCATGCTGCTTTGTGGGCCACAAGACTGCTATGAATGAAATTGGTGCATGAGAAGTTCAGACAGAACAACATCCCAGAGGCTTAGGGATGATTGGTATCACTAAAGAAACAAGAAACAATCTCTGAGTGACTGAGCGCTGTTTAAAAGATGTGTTTTAAAATGTGTTTTCACTTTGAGTTAAAGTTCTGCTCACAGCTGTTAAATTGTTAAACCGATGATAAAACCAGATCACTTTCGAGATGTTAGGAGTTTGGAAGCAAAATGTACTAAATTTAGTACAACTTTTTCTTTCTTATTTCATTTTTTTGAAAGGTCTCTTCATGAATTATAAACCGTTTGACTATATATCTCCACACTGGTGCAGGTCAGCATTGAACATATGCTACTCATTGAGTCCTAAAGCATGTTTACTTGCCTTTCTACCCTTTCAGCATTGACCTGGGAGAAACTTTTACTTTAGTTTTAAATAACGGCATTCTTCACCTCTCTCTCGTTCTCTAGCCATCCCCTCTGGTCTGTCTCTCAGCACCCTGAGCATTAATACCACACAATTATAAAACAATGCACTTATGTGGAGAGGGCTACACACAGGCCGACCCCTAGTGTATAGAACGTGATTTATGACAGGGCTATTCATTGCTCAAGATGCCCCAGGCTTCAGTACATGTCTGCAGGATCCACTTAAATGCAAGAGAACATGTTCCTTGGGTATGAATGAACTGGCTCTTAAAACTAGCTATAAGAAGATTCAATGCTGTTGGTTTAATATGTGGTTGAGCAAATTTTTTTACCTTGGTTTGAAAAGACGCTTATGTTTAGCAATTTCTCTCATGGTCACAGAGAAATGTTTTGTCATCTATTTGTGTGAATGTATTTTTGAAGTCATGTTCCTGAAGTTCCATGTACAAAACAGTTTAGATTATGTATGAGTTAGTCGTCTAACAGCTAACTAACTAGTCAGTTAGTACATTTATTTATTTTCAAAGTACGTAAATACAGTTCACTCAATATTGAAAAGTATTGATAATAATTTTTTTGAATGATGAAAATTGTTTTATATTTTTTAAATAAAAAAAATTATAATAGATACATATGGAAAAGATTTCTTCAAATATTTCAATAAAAATGGATCATTAACTCAATATAGAAAGGTGCAAAATATGAAAAATATAGAAAATTATTCCACAGATTTTTCTATTAAGAAAATGTTTATAAAAAATATAATTCCTCAAACTTGAAAAGTGTTAAACTTAAAATGGCCTTTTATTAAACAAATTGAAATATATATTTGATAAAAACGATCAAATATATATTTGATAAAAACTATAATGAAAATATACAATTTATATAAAAAATCTTAGAAAACTATAGAAAATATTTTTGCAGATTTTTCTATAAAAATATTCCTCATTATCAAATGCTGATAAAAAATAATCTCATATAATTAACATTTTACTTTAATAAAAATATAAAATAATAGAAAAGCTATTTATAAAAAAATTTATATTTTACCCAAATTTGTGTGTGCTTTGTTGCACTAAAAGCATTGTTTTGAAGAAAATCTATAAAAAAAAAAATTTTTTTAAATCCCATAAGAAAAGCATTCCTTATGACCGATTATTGTTGTCAACCCACTGACAACAATAACGTTTTTTATAATGTTTCTGAGTTTGTTAGTGGTACAGCATGTACTATAAAGTTCTTTTTGTCTGTTTCTTCTGCAGGCAGTGCAATAAAACCTCCAGCGGAAGTGACAGCTGTGATCTGATGTGCTGTGGCAGAGGCTACAACCCGTACTCAGAGAGAGTGGTGGAGCGATGCCACTGCAAATACCACTGGTGCTGCTACGTCACGTGCAAGAAGTGTGAGAGGACTGTGGAGAAATACGTGTGCAAATGAGTTGGCTCTCCATCTCTGCAGTCATCTCCAACAATTGTCCCGATCCCCGTCACACATACCTATTCTCAGCTAAACTAATCTAAAGGAGATCTGGAATGCGCTCTACTCATTGTAACAGAACTGGACAGAATTCTCATTCGAATTCCCAGACTTTGTGGTTGAACGAGCTGAAAATTTCAAGACTTGATTCTATTCTTGATATATTCAGCCTGGGTGTGGAGCATAACCTTTGTCTACCTGACTTACTTGGCCACAAATAACCAAAGCATGTTACCAACAAGGCTTTCTTTTGTCTTCTGCTTTTCCAGCTTATATGCTTTTGAGAAGACATGGTTTATTTTTGGCTTTATGAACTTTTATAAAGAAACTCAGAAGCTGGACTTTATTTTTTTACTGCACAAATGAACATGGTTTTTGTTAAAAACACCCAGCTCACCGTCCTCAAGAGGATTTTTACTCCTCATCTGTTTTTTAAAAATAAAAACATATGCTCCTTTATCCAGATCTTAAAAGTCTATTTTCTTACACAATACCTGGGTCCGTTTTTTTTTTTAAAGGTACATTTTCCCAGTTTTTGGCAAAGCATTGATTTTCAGCACTCTTCTTAGAACCTTCAGAATTGCTTGACGTTCCAGAGGATTCCACATTCCAAGTTCTAAGGGATTAAGACCTCAGAACTCAGATGGTACTTTATTTTCACCACAAGACTGTTTAATAGACTGACGAGATAAAGAAAGTGTGGCTTTTGAATGAGGAACTTTGCAATGGCTTCCATCTGTTGGTTGGTTACTTCAGTTCTAGAGGGAGAATACCTGTATTTATTCCACGTATATCAACAAGGACATTGGACTATATGTGTTGTGCCTTGTTATATTTTTACCCAACATAAAAAAACGCTGACATTCAAATGCCAAACCTCTCTGAGCATGTGAACAGAATATGTGGGTCACCCATTACGGCCTTCGTGAACCACTTATCTGTGGATGTACATACTGTCATTTTTGTATGCTGAATTAAAAAATAAATATTTATGAACTAATTAAAAATCTTTACCGTTTAAACCCGAGACTCCCTTTTTTCTTTTAATACAAAATGGACTTTCATGAGATGTTGAGCAAGACAGATTGCAAAAACATAGTTGTCATTTATTTAAGTTCCTTGTCTTGAGCAAATAACAATTTAGCACAATTACACATGACACTTCTATAAATCATCTCACACTTGTTATTGTTCTGATTAAAAGCACACAAGAACAGGTCTCTCAAACTCAAAAATCCTGGGAAAGTGTTTGTTTGGACACCATATAGCCTAATAAATAGCAACGTGCTAGTGCTAGTGCTAGCAAAACGTCATGCTTGGCACAATGAGCTCAACTCTTTCCAGCATTTAATTGTCCATTACTCAGGGGCCTGTAAGTACAACTGTTGTTTTATTCAGGTTTTACAACAACAGAAGAGATGACGTAGATGGAGTGAAACGTTACATGAAAACAATTCAGGCTCAATTCTTTATTACGTTCAAATTTCTTGGGTAATTGCTTCTCATGGTATGACCAGAGCGGAAAGGGATTTTCAAGTGGTTTGAGTTAAGACGAGCCTCTTGGCTTTAGCTATGTTTAACACTTTGAGGTCATGAGCACCACCAAGGAAGCACTTGTTCTCCATGTTGACAGAGATTGTAAGAGGACAAGCTCGGCCAGAAAAGCAGACAATGCAATACTAGCCAGGGAGGCCGGTTAAACATTGGCGATATACAGAGTTTTGTTAGTTTGTGGTAGTCAAGAAATCAGTGGGGGTGATTAGCATGTATTCTGAAAGGATTTTAATGATGAAAGTGCACCATTCGTATACAGAACAGTTTCGCCTTGTTAGCCAGCCAAACTGTTGTCATGGACTCATAAGGGTTTTTCATGCTGAGACTGCTCTCGGGCCAAGAACAACGCTGGTGTTTTCATACATGCCGAGGAAAATCCTGTAACAGAAAATCATTTGTAAAGAGGGACTGCAGAGAAGGAAGCGACGTGCTTGTACATCACATTTCAAGTCCATTATAACCCAAATACAATTGCAGATAGTAAGCAAGCTCATTACATCCTGTTCACCGTATCAGTGTTGAACCAGACTTTCAATGCAGATTAGGGCTATTATCTCAATAACATGAGTTTAAGCTATATCTTGAGGCTCCAAAAACATTGGCATATCCAGTCTGTTCGCTCACCATTTTGTGAAAATCACAAGCTCCAATCACATGAAGCTCTGACTGCAATGTAAATACAGTTTCTAGTTGACAGAATTGTATTAGTCTACTGGGAAACAAAATCAGTTTATACTACAATTAAAAAAAATTGGTGTAGAAAAAATGTTTCACTCAGAAATTGATAGTAAATTACACAATTACAAAGAAACAGCAACGCGTTGTTTTACTTAGAAATATCTCGATTTTGTTTTTACAATGTACAACCAATGTTTTCACAAATTTTCCACAAGTTGATATGATTCTTTAGGGTCTTAATGAAAAGTCTGTAACATAGTTTGGTTAAAATTTCTCAGTGGTAGTGTAAAAAACCAAAAATTTTTACCCTGTAAAAAACAGCTCTTTTCAGAGAAAGCCGTTTTGTAGCATTTTCCTTTAAATGTTAATGAGCTTTGCTGACCCCACCCTTCTCTTCTGAGCCCCGCTCTCTGAAGGACTGTTTACTTTAGCTGCATTCATCGTGAAACTTGCTAATTAGCACATTATTAGGAAAGGCGATTTGCAAAGATTCATTAAAAAATCTTATACTCCCGTCTTCTGTAGGTGAAGCTGGATCACGAATGATTCGCGTGAACATAGACGCATTTAGGAAGATCGGGGGTGCATTCCCTTCAAAAACAAACGTAATCCACTGCGTCTTCAGCGGCTCAGATGTCGGGAGTAAATGACGAATGCTATGTTCATTATTACATCCAACAACAGAACACCTCAATCGCTTAGGAGTCATTCTTGTCTACATCTGCTCCGGCAGTGAAACAATGGCGGACTGATGACAGCTCACTCCGGGCGGGTCTAAGTTAAGATGCCAGTCCAGTCTGTGCTGAAACGCTACTGTCAATCAAACTATAGTGGGAAGGGCCTGTTTTTGTGACGTCGAGATTGGCTCGATTTGAGAAAGGGGTAAAGATTTTAGTAGATTAAAAAAAAAACACTGGGTGGATTTTTATCATTATAGGGTGGTTGTGTACACACACTGCCAACACACATTTCAGTTCAAACAACTTGTCAAAGTGCATGTAGCATCCTATGACCCCTTTAATTCATGGATTCAACTTCTTGAAAAAATGTTGTTCGTCAATCCATTCCTCTTACTGTGCAAAAAAAAACTAAACAATTTATCATCATGGTAACCCCCAACTCATATAACAAAAAGTCTTATAACAGAACATAATACATCAACATACTGTATCTCAATTATTTATATTGCACATTGCATACACTACGTAACATTTAACTGCCCAAATTTATTACATTGACGTTTAATGCAAAACATGATAAGAATTGAGAATCTCCCTGCCGAGATTCAATAATTCTACATCATAGTATTACTTTTGGATGAACATAAAATTTGACAAGTCTACATTTAATTTGTTTTCGTCAATGTTTTCCATGCCATTCATAGACTGCAGCACCGTATTTTGCATTCATTTTTTTCCGTAACAGATATATGATCTCTTCCTGTCTATTTGGGCAGTTCTTGTCCAGAATAAGTTGCAAACTGACCCAGACTTTAAGTCAACTATAAATTCACATGCTCAATCAAAGGACAACATATTGGGTTACCATGGACAAAGTCAGTCATGGCGTTGAGTGGCAATGCATGTCTATGTATATGTGCTTCTAAGTTTGGGCCTGTTTGTGGGGGCAGGTAGGGCACAGAGGAAATAACCTTCTTGTGCTGATGGGAGGGGGTCCCTCAGCACCCACAGCTAGTTCTGTCGACAGACTCAAGAACGTCTTTGTCACTTTTGTGCCCTATCCTGGCAGCTGGAGGTGGGGGTTTGGGTTGTTAGTCGCCCCTGTCCTCTCTCTGTCCAAGAGGCCTGAGCTATCACCAACACTAGGGACTCTCAACTGATGAGAAATGAAGATACATGATACATAAAAGAGGACAGCAAACATGGAGGCGACACTGCACTGAGAATGTGGAGGTCCCACAGTCTTTCTCTCACACTTACTCTCTTTGCCAGTAGCCATACCTGTCACACACACCTTTAAAAGAGTGCATTGGTCATCCTGTCATGAGCTGGAAGTGTGGGATACTAATCATAGACTAACACAAGTAACTAATGGAAACAAAACGGAAATAGACATTTTGGCAGATACTGATAGCCAGTAATTATTTTTCAGGCTGTTGTCAATAACATCTGATATTATAAATCTATATTGTTAGCTGTGTTTCCTAAAGCAAGCATCACTTTTATTATTGCTCACACTTACTACATACTTTTTAAAGTGTTAAACTTTGTTGTGCGCATATGTCAAAACATACTCAATCACCCTAGCAACACTCTAATAACCACATAACAACTACATAACAATATGTTAACAACCAATAAATATAATGCAAAAAATTTTTATGAGGGTGTGTACTTGGCTAAAAATTGTATCTAATTTATGTCATATTTAATTTCTTATGTAAAACAAGAGAATGTACACTGTATGCCTAAATATGGAGGTACTGATAACTTACCTTCTTATAAAAATATCATAAATTACCAAAATAAATATATTTGGCTTGAATAGCATGGCTTCATTGCGGTAGATTAAGTTTAATGTAATTCAGGAGTTTAGGAATGTTATTTCTCCAGTCGTGGCCTGATCACCTTGAAAAGGGGACAGCCAAGCCACATTTATATATTTTTTTAATTTAATTTATTTTATTTTATTGGTTTCCTCTACCTTAATTTGCCCTGCTATGCACAAGCTGAAATGTAAAACTTTTTGCTTCATGAATAATTTGTAACTCAATTTATATTAATTGTTCATGGCAAAACTCAGAAAACAGAATGATACAGAAACAGTTTATACTTTTAAGACATTCGATCTGATTGTAAGATTTTACATTTTTGTAAGTTCTTCAAGTCTCTTCAAGTTTCTCTTTCCCTAAGATACTTTGAAACTAAAACCCTCAATGTGTGAGATTTCCGTCTTTCGACGTGTGCACAATCCCCAGCATCATGTCCTGTGTGGATGCTCTGAGGATTGACCTTATTTTGACCCCTGTAAAAGCAGGATTAGACTGGGATGGGAGCATAATGCGTGCAGCTCAAACACACAGGGAGATTTCTCCCATCGCTGTGTCCTGACTCAAAGCCAGGCTGAAACGGAAGCAGGACTATGAGCTAATGTGAGACGAACGGCTCCAAAGGCCGGGACCCCTTTGTTACAGCAGCTAATGTCTCCTTAACAGCAGAATCCTTTTGGTGCTCGGCAAAAGGCAGATTGTTCTGCCATACAGAGGAACTAATTATTGTTAAAGGCAAGTTGCCTCATCTCTTGCTCTCCAATTGCTTCACACTCGAAATGACCCATGTGACAGAGGAAGAAAGGGAGAAGTTTAATGGTGTTATAGAGAACAGAAAGAGCAGTTTAATGGAGAGGAGCCGAAATCTGTTGAGTTAATGTCAGCGGAGACCATAAACTGCCGGCCGCTCTTTTGTGTGTGGCATGGGCTAGATACTTATTATCAGTGGGGGGGGAAACAAAGAATTTGACTGGAATTGTAAAGGTATTGAGATGTACTGACCCGTACTGTAAATGGACTTTTGTGAAGCTGCTCTATCCCCTCCCTCCAGCCCTTTTGTAAATAGCCGGAGCAGTGTGCTCGGTTAAATACTGTTTTGTCATCATTGTGACCCCCAGGCATTTCAGGACAGGCTTCAGGCATGTTGCCATGGAGAAGGTTGATGCAAGCATTCCCATCCTTCCCCATTCTCTCTGCTAGAGGGGCTGGGGCATCAAAAGTAGCCAAGGATTTGCAAGGAAGGAACAACCAGGCTGAAGGATTACAAATCACGGATCATGTCTGAGAATGTATTAAAGTTCTAGAAGTTCTGCTGTAGTCTGCACCTCTCAAATGAGTCTGTTGAAAGAAGTGGTTTGATTGTTTATTGAATGTAGTTATACATTTACAAGGTTTTCTCATGAAGACATTTTTGTTGGAACTGGTTTGTTTGAGTTATGCACTTGAGTTAACTACGCAAATAATTTTTATGTTGTAAGGTGAGGATAAATATATCCCCTTAAAAAAACATCATATGATTTTCTGCCTCAGAATATATATACATATATATATATATATATATATATATATATATATATATATGTATTATAAAATAAGAAAATTACTGTCTATGAACTCAATACTTGGTAAGGGCTCCTTTTGCTTTAATTACTGCCTCAATTCGGCGTGGCATGGAGGTGATTCGTTTGTGGCACTGCTGAGGTGGTATGGAAGCTTAGGTTTCTTTGACAGTGGCCTTCAGCTCATCTGCATTTTTTGGTCTCTTGTTTCTCATTTTCCTCTACAATACCCCATAGATTCTCTATGGGGTTCAGGTCTGGTGAGTTTGCTGGCCAGTCAAATTTATTGAGATGCACCTGTATATAAATTATATTAAATTGATATATAATATATATAAATATATATATTAAATTCAATTACATTACTGCATATAATTCATCAGTCAATTTAAAATAATTAAAAGTTATCATACACGCGCACGCACGCACACACGCACGCACACACACACAGCTAAAAAAAAGGTATATATCTACAAGCACAACCAAAACATAATTTTTTTTCATTAAAACAATAAAATAAACATTACACTAATTTACAAACTAAATTGAATTTAATTACTGTAGGGTATATTATTTTTCAATCAAAATTTAAAAAATAATAACAAATATTTATACATTAATAATTGTACATATATTCAAACACATCCTAATCAAAACAGACAAACACAATATTACTAAACAATATTAAAAACAAACAAAACATCGCTTTGATTAATTCAGCCCTGTAACAAAACAAGTAATGTTTCAAGTAATGAACTATTACAATGATGTGTCCCAGCTCAAAATAGCTCCTAAATGGGGAAACACTGACCTGAGGAGGTTTACAGTAATGGAATTCTGTTTCTACAGTACAAAACCAGGAGTTAAGCACTTTGGGAAAAGTCAACACGAGTCTGTGTAATTGCTGCAAATCTGAACGGCTGAGGTGAGAGCAAAAGGTTTTTACTCGAAATAATGGAGTCAACAAACACCAGCACAATCACTGTGAAGGGTATTAGTGGCTGAGGCTGGTGAAAGGGAGACGACCCTGGGAGCGTTTTAAATGGGCACTGTTTGACTGGGGCCTCTGCCAACCCCAGCTAGGGTTCCATATGTGTGCCTTTATTAGAATGGGATTGAACTTAATCACGTTTGGCTTATGTTGCACCCTGTGATTGCCGAGAGTAATTTTCAGGGCCAGCTGCTCCTAGAGACTCCCCACATTCCCTACATCCTCTGCTCTTAAAAAGTTTCAAACCAATGAATTATTTTGCTTATCACGTTATGGCCGCTGTCCATTATGAACAAACATGCTTAACACACTGTTGCTAGCCAATGTAAACTAGTCTGGTCAACCGCTCTGGAGCAAATGCGGAGGCCACGGTTCGGTCAGGCCAGAGATCAGTGCCGATAATCCGATGAGACGGATGAACTGGGGCTTGAATCAGACCTCAGTTGAGAGAGAGTGCGGTCAGCTGTACATCTTCTCATGTCAGCGCAGCATGTGATGAATTTGTGCTGTTTTCTTTAATCTAATAAACAGCCGGGCATGCTCTGATAATCTGGCAAAGGAAGGCTCTTGTAAATGTGCCATATTAAATTCCTCAGCCGTTCGCTCTACTGTAGCATTTTGTTCCCATCTCCCAATTTCCGGAGGATGACTTTGGATTCAAATAATTTGGCTGGAGTGCAAAGTCCAGCTTGATTTGTGTCACCTAGTAAATACTAAACTAGCAATTGCCTTAATTGAGTAATTCAATTCAATAATTTAGATTTGCAACAAATTTACACATTCATTAATTTACAAAACCATTCGTTTTTCAGTATGGACAATGCATTTGTAGCTAATGAAAATAAAGCAAGGCCTAGTCACATGGGTCATTTAATTCACTCATATTTCATTGTGCCATTACCATCTGACAGAAATACAAGTCTTCGGCTCACAGACATTACCTTATAAACTTAATACGGTAAAATTATAACCGTGAAACTTTCAGCAATGCACCTGCAAATGGAGAAACCATAAAAATGAGATTTTAATTCAAGAAGTATAATACAGGAAGTATGGCACTGTGAAGTAAATGCATCATACGGCCTTTGAATCTCGATCCATTTTTTATGTTTTTGCAAGGCAAGGAACACATCAGATTCCATTTGATTAGGGCAAAATTAAAAAGTACACAAATGTACGTTTGCATCAATCTATCTTCAGCCTCTCAAAGCACAAGTGATTGTGAGAGGTAGCTCTGTCGTTAATTACTTCCATATATTTCGGCCCGGATGAGGTAATTCCATGTATTTAGAGTTGACTGAGAGCAAATGGCAGCAGTCAAACTCATTACAACTGATTATGAGTGCTTACAGGAGAGTATTGGCCGAAGTGCTCAAGAACGGTCTGATTATTGCTCTCCATTGGGAATCAGGGTGGATTCTTCCCCGCTAGCAAAAAATATTTTGACATATCATTAAACAGTCATATACTTACCGTTTCATACTATAATTAAGAGACTCGCCATCCCCCTACTCATCTATCATGGTAAATTATCATTGTAGGTGAAGGTCCCCTGCGTGTACTTTGATTTATACATTAGCGGATCCATCGTTCTTCTGTTCATTTGAGCGGAGCTGGGTTTTGACAGCAAGAGCAGTCTATCACATCTCGGGCAGCTGACCCCATTCATAGGCAGCATATATCATACCCAGACTTGACAAAAACCTGATTTACTGTCTTTTATTATAGTGCAGTAATGTGTTAAACCTCCACCTGGGCTGCTAAAACAACCCTGTGGCTAAATCTGGAGGGAGAACTAACTCTAGATTCAGAGCTGTGAACTGGCTCTTACTAAACACAGATTGTAGCCCAGTAAACCCTTGAGAGGACTGAACTGTATTAGCCGAATATGAGCAGGAAGTCCATCTAATGCTCTGAGAAAACCCTCAAAATCCTTTGACCACCTCGATTTCACCCTATGGCTCACCCAAACATTCCTCTCTTCTGCTTGGACTGTAATAATCATTATTTACATTCCTGTTCAGTATCCGTCTATATTTGGAGACACTGTAAGCAGTCGATGGTAAAGTAAGGACTGAGCTGAGTGTTTGGAAATGAAACCAAAACACACCATTCAGCATGAAAGAAAGCACTCACTTTTGCTCCTCAACTTACACTACCCAGTCAAACATGTAGACATACATCATTTTTTAGTATTCCAATAAAAAAATAAAAAAATAAATAAAAATAATAAAATTGATGAAATTGATGTTAATTTAAGAAAAATAAATAAAAAATTAATCTCACACTCAAGTCCTCAAATCTATGAAATAGCACAAATGGAAGTATAGGAATTACAGTATGTCGTTACCAAGAATGAAAACAAACATTTTTTACGTTTTTCACACTTTTTGCCTGGATTACAGTTAAATCAGCGTCATCTGATGCATCCTGGTATACATTTTAAACAGTATTAAATGAGTTTGAAAGTTTGCTGTGAAGATATTCCCTGCTTTCTCTTCACTATATGGTCCAAATCATCTAATTAAGTTCATGAGAAACATAAATTCAGACACTAAATGCTAAATCTTACAAAACTGGAAAAAATAAAAATCATGGGAGAACATCTTTATTTGGCTGGATATGAATAAAGATATAAGCAGTTGTGCTTTCAGAACTATGACAACATCTCAACCCATGACAGAAGATAATTGAAAACCAGTTGGGCTTTTGAGGTACCCAAGATGATGTGCAATTTTGAAGTATTAATCTTTATTTTCACCAGGATGACAGCTGTAACAGATGACAAATATGGTGATCCATCTTAATTTCACTTGGGACTGTGTGGCAGAGAAAAGGTGTGTGTGTGTGTGTTTGGGGGGGTTAGAGAATATCCATCTTGCTCTAGCTTGGGCATAGTGAAGAGATGAAAGAATGTCAGAGAAACAGAGCAGCTGTTCTGAAAGTTTAAGAAGAGAGAGGAATCAGATGTTTGTTGCAGGTTGAGAGTTTCATGTCTACAGCGTTAAATCACGATTGAAGCTAGACTGAAGACATGAAGATCATCTCTCACATGGAATCCATTCGGGTCCAGCCTTTCATTATAGCAACATGGTCATTCTATGAAACGGTGGTCTTTTCCAGTTTAATCAAGTCTTTTTTTGTGAAATTTTAAACATTCTATTAGACAAGAATGTATTAATGAATTCACTGTCATTACATGTTTTAATTATGCTGGGATATAACAAAGCCTTTAGAACGTTTTTGATTGTCAACATTTATATTGATATTATATCAATTTGTGACTATCATTTGTTGACTGGACAAAATAATAATATATTTTTAATATAAAATATATAATACAATATTCAAGTTTTAGAAGAAAAAAAAAACTCCACATTCACGTACCTCTATGCATGTCACAATGTTTCCTGCTCATTTTGCATTGCGTGTCCTAATATTTACTCTTGGTTTCAAGCCCGGGCACAGTGTGTGCTTTTGCCATCAGCACTCTAACCGATACTGTCATTAATTTTAGGCTTCTCGAAGGACAGTAGGACAAAGATTTGCCTTTTCACTGTACTGCTATGCGCCGTGTGGAGCTGTGTGGACTGACAGCAGCTTTTATTTCACTTCAATGCAGGCGATTAAGTAATCCAACCTCTGAATGGTTATATAGAACAAAAACAAGCAGGGAAAAAATAACAATAATCTCTCTACTGTGACAATGCATTCAGTAAATAGGCGGGTTGGAACTAGAGTGGGAATTCATATGCCTACACATGTACCTTTTGAGTCGTCAGTCATTGACCGAAAGTATGTGGATGCTTATAAAACAGCAAATTGAAAAGAAACGAATGGGAATGTTTGTGCAAACAAATGTAATAACATCATTCATCAAAACGCAATCGGCGAATGATGAATAGATATTAAATAAATATGGAAACAACATCTGCGCAGATCAGACTAAAGAAAAGATGACTGTGTCTGTCTATGCAGCCAGCAGGAGTGTATACAGGTCTGACTGTCGTTACTCTAAGCAGATTGATGTCGTCTAAACTCTGCCTTTTCTAGGGGTTCAAGAGTTCCATCCAAGTGCAATTACTCTCTGATGTAGAGCGAGACAAATGATGAATCGTTTTCATTCTCTCTCTCACTCTCTCTTTATTACTCCTCTCATTAATCTATTTTTCAATAGTGCTTTTCATGTAATGTCCACCGGCTGCCTTGCCAAATAGAGATTAGCACTACAGGCAAATCCCCTGCCCAGCCGTCCTTAAAATGGCTCACTTCTGGCAGAAGCATTCCACGGCCGGTCACATGCTCCTCACTGGAGTAGAGTATTTCAGCAAAAGGGTTCCGACAATGTCAAGTGCAAGCATTCCTGCACTATCCACACATTTTGTTGAAGGGATTTCCATTGCTCATCACCAGCGACTCTTGTGACAGGTTTTCGGTATATCATACATGTGGACGAAGTCTTCACAACTTGATTTTTGGGATCAGAATGGTGTAATTATGATACCTACCAGCAGGCGGCTAATGCTAGTCTATGTTCATCAGACAAACCCAGGCCCCTTGGGCCTGACATAGTGAAATTATCTTGCGAGATTTGGTCGGGGCTACCTGTTTAGCTCAATAATGGAACACACAAAGTGAAGTGAGATTTTGTTTTAGTGCGGAATTGCTTATAACCTTACATGAGCACAGCCTAGCATGGAAGCTTGTTTCCACCACAGCAAAAAAGTAATTAAAAAAATTAAAAGATAATTGTGACTTTATCTTACAATTCTCACTTTTTTTCTCAGAATTGCAAGATATAAACTCACAATTTCCAGTTATAATGTGATAATTGCGAGATATAAACCTCGCAATTGCGAATTATAAAGTCAGATATGCAGGATATAAACTCGCAACTGCAAAGAGATAAAAAAAATATTTTTTTTATTCAGTGGCGGAAACAAGATTCCATAGCCTGTAACTCCATTCACGATACAACCACTGCAATCTTTCCATCCCAGTCCTACAGAAAGCACATATAGCGAGAGAAAAAAAAGGCCAGTCCAAAATATTTATTTTTTTATATACGCTAAATATATGTTGAAAGCTTAAAAAATACATTTTCAAAAATTATATCAAAGAAAATATATTTAATGAAAACTTTCAAATGCCAAAATATATTCAAAAATGTGTGTGTGTGTATATATATATATAAAGTATATATATATATATATATCATATTTTAAAAATAGCAATATATTTAGACATTTTTTTCTATTTTAAAATATTTGAAAAACACATTTGAAAACTTTTTTTCATGGGAGGAACCAGAAGTATAAGACTGCAAAGAGATTACATAAATCTTTGGCAGAGGCTTTGAAACATAGATCTCTGTCGAAAACAAACAGTGATTTTATTTAGCAGGGATTAAGAACTGCACGTTCACAGCACAAGGTTCAACTAGAGACATTAGGTGATATGTAATGGACTTAAGCATAGTTGTGGGTTGACTGGACCGAGCCTTTACAACAAGGAAATGAGACCATGTTTGGAGAAGTCTACATCAACAGAGTCAACCTGGACAATAAGTCAGTGGAGCTTGTCCAGCTTTACCTTGGCATGAAGTCAGAACCAATTATACATCTCACAGTAAGACTGAGTAATGATTGGTGCACCGTAGCAGCTGTTTCTTCTCCATCTACGCTAACAAGACGAGAGAAGTTCTGGCGAAGCTGAAAGACTCATTTATTAAAACATCAAGAGGAAAATTTATATTAATCACTTTGCTATGGCTCTCCAATGCTGGAATGAACATGAAATAGAGCGATTATAAAACATGTTTTGTCCTGTAGCCTAGCGTGATAAGCAAATGTTAGCGAAAAATTTGAACAACTTAAAATGGGGCTGAAAGATAGACCTGAACCCTTAGACCTGAGACAAAATAGAAACACATATTCCTTTCAGATTTCTCCAAGGAAATCAGAATCCCACGCAAAATAAGTTCCATGCTGAGGATAATTCTAGGAATTCTAAACTAGTGGAGCAAAACAGACCATGTGAGTTATTAGCCGATTGGTAAATTCTGAGGATTCTAGAACCACAGCTTGGATGGATTTGAATAATTCTTCCAATTATTATGTTTAGTTACACAGGTTTTATCATGGTTTTTAGACGTGGAATCATGTAATGTTTTTTAACATGTACCATGTGTGTTGGATATGCATTACGGTAACACCATGATATTATGTGATATCATATTTGACCTTTGGCTACCATATAAATACTATTGTGTATGAATATACTGTAGAAACCATTCAGTACCATGGTATATCTAAAATACTTTGGAATTACCATCTCATACGTTCTGTATTTTAGTTATTTTATTCTGCTAACATTTTAGGTATTCTGTTGTGACTACAGTTTATATGGTTGCAGATCAGTGAAGCCCAGGTGTATTTTGGTGCCTCGGAGCAGCATTAGCTGGTCCAAGAACACCGCAGAGAAAACAGGCTCAGGATGAGGAAATGAGGATGATGCTGCTGGCAACGGTCTGAGTCGGTGCCATCCTCGGCAGGAGCAAAGTATGCCTGAGAGCTGATGGGGGCCATGATAGCTCCCACATGGTGATATCTTCCGCGACAGGAATGCTCCTTCTGAAGTCCTGTCTGTGTTTATATTTTGATAACACGTGTTTGTTTGTGCATTTTCGTTTGTTTTTATGCTGATTTTGATAGTTCTGTTTGCTTTCCCGTTCACTTCACTCTGATACATTTAGGATGTTTGTGAAGTGGATCCGTAAAGACATTTATTTAAGCCTTTTGCCGAGCGCAACAGCATTGATTTCTACGTAAACAATGAGAGGAGTAATCAACAATCATAATTATCTCCTGTTGTGGTATGATAACAAACACTTTGCACTTTAAAAGAAATTATAATCAGACTTTGATCAAAATCAAAGGGATATTTCTTTCTAGACATTACTACAAATAACGTGTGAATTCTTTCAAGCTGAGAGATATAGGGAATGATGTAAATAATGTCTAAATGCAAGAAATAAATACTCTTAACATGACGTGCAAGAGTAAATCAGTGTTTAGCGATCCAAAGTTTGTGTGGTCACAAATGTAAGCAAGTCGGGAGAGATTTTTCTTTCGCGTCTAAACTTAAACAACCAAACAATTCAGGCCGAGCACCATTAGTGGGCTGATTAATGCTATTGCTCCAACAGATGCCGAGTCGGTGGGTTGTCTTAACATCGTTTGGGACCAGCACTCTCCTAGGAGACAAAACTTGCCCAGAAACACTATTTTACTTTGGTAAGCTCAAATTTGTGTTCCTTTTTTACAAGCAAATAACCCTTTATGGGTTCAGTATTCAAAATACATAGCAAAAAAGGATGGAATCAATTTCACTTCTTTTTGTTTTTCCAGAGTTCCTGTATGTTTGGGTTAGATCTGCCATGTTTTCATGAACACACAGGCCTCCCTCTGGTTGGCTTTGTGTCAGTGTTCTCTCATTGCTCTACTGAGCTTGCATTTTCCTGCGCAGTGGCGCGCTAGGTTGGTTTAACAGCTGTGCAGGGTGAAATGTGTGCTGTCTTTCTATGCTTGAGGATCACTTCCTGTGCGCCTCTCTAACCTTTTCTCTAATCCATAGCATGTATAACCGCACAGGACAGACACGAGATTGACAATGAGAGCTTCATTCCACCCTGACACTTTTAATTGGTATAAAAACATATCTGCTTTCTCTTTGTGGAAGCCCATTTACACCACATGAAAAAAAAAGTGAAATTATTACATAAAATGTTGAAATCACGAGACAAAGCAAATATGACAAAAGTCGAAATGATCACAAATGAGATAAAAAGTTGGCATTATGACATAAAAGGTCATAATTATCAAAAAATGTGATGTACCAAAAATGATGACATACTAAATCATAATTATGTCACAAAAAGTCAATATCATTAGATAAAGTCACTATGATAAAAGTTAAATTTATAAGAATAAAAAGTTGACATTGTAACAAAAAAGATCATAATGAGATAAAGCATCACAATTACGACAAGGTCATAAATATGAGATTAAAAAAGTCTAAATTATGACACAAAAAGTCAAAATCTTGAGGTCAAAATTGACAAATTAGATTAAAAGTTGACTAAATAAAATTTCTAAATTATTATAAACATGAAATAAAAGGTTGAAATTATGACACAAAAATCATGACAATAAATTGTGAGATAGAAATATTTATAACAATTTCACTTTTTACGTCATAATTATCACTTAGTATCTCATAATAGTGACTTTTTAATCTCATTATTTTAATGTCATAATGACTTTTTATGATTTACCAAAGAACATTTTTCAGCATATTTTTAATTGATTAATTATCACTATTGCCCAGAGTCGAAAATTAATACTTGCCTAGCACTAAATGTGAGAAAGAAAGTAGTTGTGTGAATAATTGTTGTGGTGCCTTTTTACACTTTTTTTCCACACATTATTATACTATAAAAGTAAAATAATATGATCAGTCATCCCTAAAAAAATTTTTTTTATTAAAATTGCATCTGTAACAATTTACTGGCATATTAAAAGTCATTGTGCGTGTGTGTGTAAATATATATATATAATTTTTTGAGTTATAGGTCATAATTATTGAGTTTTATGTCATAATTATCACAATTATTCAACTCCTTTTCAACATTTCTGTTTGTAAGTCACTTATTTGTATGGTAGGGTACAAAATTGTGTCAAAACACAACTGAGTCTTTAGAAACTAGATAACAAAACAGAACTGAGCTGTTACACAAATAAATCTAGCATGTGCTTTAGCATGTGCTAAAGTTGAGTCAAAAGAGCTCTCACAAAACTATAAAGAAGAGATAATAGAGAACAGTTTTATTACATTAGAAAGTCTAAGGCTGATTTCCAAGATGCTAAAAGTTCCTAGAGACACAGCTAGCAGACGTAGTCATATGTTTAAAATGTGCTATACCAGAAAACCTTTAAGGGCATTTAAGAAAAAGCACAATATCACAAAATATTTGATCAGAGCAGCTGAGAAAATCCCTTAATTTACTGCCAAAGACTTGCAAGATGACCTGATGAAAGGAGGGGGGGGGGGACATTTCAATGCAGAGTATAAGAATGTTAGACAAGCATGGCCTTCATGTTGGGGCACCTTGCCAAAGTACCGCTCTTGACCAAGAAGAACATAAAAAGCTGATTTGAATATGCTCAAATGAATTTAAATAGACCTGTGGAGTTCTGGAAGAATGTTTTATGGAGTAATCAGACCAAACTGGAACTTTTTTGGACCCAAAGATCAGCGGTATGTCTGGTGAAGAAAAAAAAGGCAAGGCTTATGAGCAGAAGAACACCATCCCCACGGTCAAACATGTGCTGTATATATACATTATATATATAATAGAATTTTGTTGAAATTATTAACAATGGTACCACAGTATGAAATGTCCAGTGGTGTCCAGAAATCCACTGTACCATTTGAACCATGGCTCCAATACCTGTACTATGGTATTTTTCTGTTAATGTACTTTCCAGTAAAGCATTTTACTGGAAAAGCAACAGAGTCTGTAGCAACAGTATAAATATATTTAAAGTTATCTGCAGTTAACCTCTAAATATTTACATACCAATTAAATTCAGTTCATGTCACAAGGCCTGTTTAGAGAATTAAATTGAATCTCATAGTAAAAACACCCTCGCCCGACGTCATCCATCTGCTCTGACAGGTGGATTTAACTGCAAACAAAGACACCGCAAATATTTACATTCCTTCATTGTTCCTCGGATTCTCTTCCACCTCCCTCATCCTTCATTTTCTCCTCTCTTTTAACCCTGTCTTCAAATACTCCTTTACCCAGGTCATCTGGCGTAATCGTCCTAACACACTCTCCCTGGTGTTCGTATACGATTCCAGCTTGGTTCTATTTAAAAGTGTTTTATACTGTTAAAAAACAAATGTAGCGTTTGATTAAACAGCTTTCATCACCTTAATGAGGTTAGTTAGAAATACTTTAATCTCTCTCTCCAAAGTATACATAAAAATACACAAATTATTTATCCTTTTTGCAGGTGCAAGTCAGTGTATATACCACATATCCCCATCCGAATAATTAATAGTGTGGTCATTCCTGTCCCATTTTTCATACAGTGACCTCCAAAAGTATTTAAACTATTATGCAACACTTAAGAATGTCATTGCATTATACAGCAAAATACCAAACCAAGTGCAAAAAAAAACAGTACAAGCATTTTCAAGTAATCCTTTCACAAAAAGACATATACAGTCAAAATATGAAAAAGTATTCAGATTTCTGGTTGTCAAACATAAGTGAGACATGTCCATCCATAGCTAACGTAATGAATAACACCTGCACGACACCTGTGTGAACTTGAGGAGAACTGACTTCTTACAGACACTAAAAATCACCTTGGGAATAGTCGGTTTACAAAATAGCAAAAATGTCTCAGAAAAGTGAATTCCTAGCATAATTCGTTTGCAAATGCAGCTTGGTTTGATCATTTGCATGTAATGCAATGACAGATTTTTAAGTGTTACTTACAGTAAGGTCCCTGCATATGGACACAAAGTCAAGGACCGAGAAGGCTGAGTCTGTCTTTACAGAGTCTGACCATCTGCCCGACACACCTTCTTGAATGAGAACTCAAGGGACACTCATTCACCCTCCCTCTCTTCATTTCACTCTTTCCTGGCTATACCGGGCCATTGGAAGTACAACTATGTATAGGCTAAACACCCATCTGTTTCTGTAACAACTGAAATCAATGCAGCTCTAGTGCTCTTTTCTCATTATTTAGAGTTCCCCATGTGGCATCATTACACAGAAAAAGCCAAAGAGAAATAGAGATATGGACAGAGACAACGAGAGTTGCTTTCCTAGTCATAACAGACGTCCCTCATCTGCAACCTGCGATCTAACCTTGGGTTCTCCTCTGTTCTCGAGCCTAATAGATCACGTCTGTATTTGGTACTTTAACAAACCTCACAGGAAACTCACTAAGTCACAAACTATTACATTACAGACCCAAGCTGTCTGAATTAGGTGGATGTTTTCGACATTAAAGGAAAAGTTAACCAAAAAATGCAATTCTGTCACATGTACTCACCATCAAGTCGTTTCAAACCCATATGAGCGCGGAATGGAAAAGGTGAGTTGAAGATGACTGTACTACAGAGTCCCGCGCAAGACATGCTTAAAATAAATACACAGCACACTTCATTTTTAAATCGTTTCCTAGATTTAGTTCAAATGTAGCTTTTTTAAAAGTTTACTCTAGTCAAAATTTCTAAAAGCTCCAAAACAAGAGATACACCACTGACAGTATCATAATTCCAACTTGTTTGCTAAATTGGCTTTCTAAAGTACCGACAGCTTCGTGTGACGATTTTTTTTTTAAACTTAAAATCTAGTTTAAGTAAAATATCTGATTTGTTTCATTCTTTTGCCTCGGATCATTTTAATGATTCGGTTTATTCACTTCATAAAACAGGTCTAAATGATTTGATCACTGATCCGGTTCTTAACTTCAACTCTATGATCTGGTCTGTTCATCACACAAAGGTATAAAATTGATCGCACGAGTCATATGGACCACTTTTAGGATGCTTAATGGTGCTTTTGCAGCTTGAGAGCTGCAAACTGATTGTAAAAAGCCAGAAGGAAATTACTAAAAATTCTTCCTTTCTGTTCTACAGAAGAAAGAAAGTAATGTGGGGTTTGAAATGACGCAAGGGTGAGTAAATAGTGGATATGCATTTTTGTTTAGACTATCCCTTTAATCACATCATGCTCTGCTAATACTCTAACTCTTGTGTATGAACAGTTTCTTTACATAGCTTGCAAAATTATGAGACAATGGCAACCGGTAAGCATGCACAAGGGTATTGTATTCCCTTTAGAAGCAGTTTGCTATACAGCGGTCACAGCAACAACAAAAGAGTTTATTAGTCTCTCCCTGTAGAACTGTCAGCATTAGTTTTATTGTTATAGATGGATGTGCGAGAAATGGACACATCCTGTTGTCCTATAGAAAGTTTACTGGAATCATGGGTGTCCTGTGAGCTGGGGAATTACAGCAAAAGGTCAAACCCTGCAATGTAGCCCAGTAGGGGGAGACATATGGGGGATTATTGTCCCCAGGTTGGGAGGTAATAAGCTATATCTCATGCTCCAGATCAAAGTAAAGCCACATCATTGGAGCTGTCCGTGGCACACAGCAGGCCATGGGCAGGGTCAGAGCAATGCGGCCAAAATAAACATGAACTGAGCCTGTCGCCTTCACACCACTGCAACAACTTCACTTAAAAGTAACAGCATGTGTTTGCTTTTGTCTCACTTTCAGTGGGAGCCTTTGGTTTGGTTTCTCTGAACCAGATTTTGACCATCATGCCACAGGCAATGAGGCAATTAATTTAGAGGATAGCCACTATTTGCAGAAATGTTTTACCAAAACTGTATATAAACATAGACAAACAAAAGTAGATCTGCGGACTGCAGAGCACCACATGTTTTCCTTTTGTTTTGTCATGCACCAAGTTCTGGACATATTGAATACACAGCACTCCTTCTTGAGATAATTATTTGCTTCTTGAGGATCAATTATTTGTTGTGTATCAAGAATTTATGTAAACTGTGCATGGATGGGATTATTTATATCTGTTATACGAAAAAAAAAAAGTCCTAACTCAACATTTCTCATGCTCTTTCATATTTCCTATCGGTTTTGGATCTACTGAAACAGTATGAATATTATGGCAAAGGAAACATCTGTGCTGGACATTCAAAATGTTATTTAGCCCTGGAAATAAACAAAGTTTTAGGATTTTGATGAATTTAAGACAAACAAATGTTCTGATGGAAAAAATGAATAACAACTGTTTTAAATTTCTAGGTCACTAATCTAATAAGCTAATTTTTGACATTGAGTATGTGGACCTCAGATGCTGTTTTGATCATTCTCAGATCGTGCTTGTGGTTTTACACATACTTGTGAAGTTCATGCAGATCTAGTGCTGTTAACACTCAAGCAAAAGGAACACAAACCAAACACTTTCTGAACTAGTAAATGTCCATTTTTCAATTCAGTTTAAATAAATCAAAAAACTTTTATGCTGATACAAGTTGTAATGAAAAATGCCTTAGTGGAGAGTCTGGTGTATGTCTGTCAGATTAACATGTCTTACTACTCTGCAGACTGAACCACATTAGGGTTTCATCTGCTATTGTTTGTGTGGCTATAATGAGTCAAACTACCACCTCATAAAAGAATGCATGACCACAGAGTCCATGCTTTCATGTTCAACACCAGCGTTGGCCTGAGACCATGTGCAACCATCTGTCAGAACTCAAACCTTAACCAAATGCTAAACTATGTAATATTTCTCTTTATGAAGACAGTTTGAAGTAAAATTCTGTTTATCCATTGTTATAGTAAGGCCGTAGTTGTTAGCTAAACTTTGCAAAGACATTTTAAGGTATCATCACAGCCAAATCTATGGGTCCTGACGGTATGGTATAAATTATCCTCCATAAATCACTAAGGAAGAAAATAAAAAAAGCTTTCCCCAACATGGCAAGCATACAGATTTTTCACAAGGTTTGGAAAGGAACTTTGGAACCACAACCTGAATGATATCATTTTACTGTTAACCGGTATGACGTTTGTTTGACCGAGTGCAATTCATGGGGAACCATTTTTCAGAATGGGCTCCTTTTAAAAGGTGTTTGTGGGTGAGAGCTTCTTTTAGAATGACAGAAAGAGAACATTGTTAGTAATAAAAACTGTTAGCAGAGAAGAGGGGTTTCCATTTTGTATGAATGTTTAAACTCTATTTATGCAAACTCTATTTATATTATGCAAATAGACCCTAAAAAATCAAAATGAAGTTTGTGACTTTTAGACCATAAGCGTTAGCTTTGAGGCTAATATATATGTCTGTATATATATATATATATATATATATATATATATGTCTGTGTGTGAACATCAGCTTTTGGAAAACTCACTTTTTTTAACTGATTTAAAAAAAAATTGGGGAAAAGATAAAATTACTAATGACTCATTTTGCATTTCAGATTTTTGTCCAGTCAAATTTCCTCCAAAGAATGTCCCTCCCGCCAATATTACCTGCAACTGACTACCAAGCAAAAGATTCATAACTGTAAATCAACTAAAGCCTATTTAAAGTCACAGTAACAGTAGGGAAAGATATTTTCTTCTGTATGACATACATCTCAATAAAAATAAAAAAAAATATAGGATGAAGACTTTTATTCACTGGCAGTTGATTGGATGGAGGCAGATATAAATGGAGCTTGCAGTCACTTGTAATAAAGGGCCGGGATTTAAGTGGGCTACATGATTAAAGAGGTCATCAGATTTTTCACTGAAAGATCGAATTTAAAAACTAAATTCAACATAAATAAAAAAATTGTTCTCAAGAAGTTTAATAACAAGCATTTAGAAAGTAGATATAGGCAAATTTCCATTTCATGCTGAAAAAAATGTCCAACCCAAAACTTCCTGTATTAATAGGAAATACAACTACACATGATATAAAACTTTCCTTTAGACTTAATACCAACCAGTGATGATGTGAATGGATAAAACGGAGACATTCCTTTCATATTGATTCTCCATATGGGGCTGCGTGTCTTTAGGATATATATTTCTGTACATACTACGCTCCGCCTGGTACTGTAGGTTTCAGTAACATGAGTCTTCACAAACACTGACAGATCTGAGAGCAAATGTACAGAAATAGCAAAATAAAGCATCTAAGGTCATGGCCCCAAAGCAAATGTCATTTCTCAGAGACTTTGAGAGCCAACTAGGAGCCGCTGATGTGTGTGTTTCTATTTGCTCCAAGAGGAAATATTCTCACTCCATTTTTCAAAACACACCAAAAGCTTTTTTTCATGTCCAATTCATCTGCTCTACATTTTCCAGAAACTCATTAAGCGTGTTGTGTCAGTGCTGAATGGTTTCAATAATCCAGGGCAGGTGGTTATGGCTCTACAGAGGCCCTGAAGTGTCCAGTCAACTTCAGCATTCGAACTGTAGGCACTAAGTCAAGACTCTTTGCCATTCCCTGGCTTTTCTTTCAGATCAGAATTTGGACACATGCACCCAGGAGCTGAAACAAAACCCCACCCACCCTGAGAGCTTCAAGTCAAAGGTCACAGACATCAAGGCAACCCAACCATTGACCCCTGGGACAGCTTCATTCTACTTTGTGCCTTTGTCACTGCGGCCAGTCTCGAAGAACGGCATTGATTCGCTTCACCTCAGTCAATGAACAGTCCATGCTGCCGAGGGAGGTATCGTCATCTCTTCCCACCCAGGGACTTTATCTCGCCAACTACCGCTGACCCTCAGCCTCCTGGGGCCCACGGGAGCTTTGAAGCCCCTGAGGCTCAGCTCCTAAGCCTGGTTTTATTGCAGGGGAACGGGACAGGTCAGGTGCCTGCAGAGACCTGTTGAGTCATTCTTATCTCTATGAGCCTAATCTACACAGCAGCTACTGTGGATTAAATCTCAAGTGCCACTCTTTGCTGCTGAGGTTCATGTGTGACCGTTTCCTCCGTCTGGAGTCTAAGAGGAGGGCAAGGCGAGTGTGTCGGGGAGGCCCGGAGATTGGATTGAATTATGCAGAGTCCTGAGGCTGTTGGGCTGCATTTTGTGCTTTCCTGCAATTCATAACTCAATGTGTAAGTGATCAGTTGAGGCAAAGTGGCCTTACAATTGCCATTTAGAAGTGATTGCTTTTAAACAAAATGCCGGCACTTCAGGGAATTTCACTGGGAACATTTGAAACATATTTGGATGGTTCTTACGGTAGAGGAGCAGAAAGATCACAGCTTGAGATACTTGTTTGTTTAGGTCCGGTTCAAAAGGTCATATTTTACACTTACGTTTTCCATTAAAGCCAAATAAGACGTTTGTTGTCCACCTCTAAACTGAATTTATTCCAAGATCAATCTGGAACAAAAGAAAAGCTGTCCAGAAAAGAAACTGTGGCTGCATATTACGAAACATCCCACGTGTCCCATGTTCTGCGGACTGTTTTTTTCTCCCCCAAACAGGCGGGCATTCATGCTTTGCTACGACCTCAAGATGAAACCTCTTTGTTCTCACTTAGCTTTACACAAATCTTCCTCATCATTGAGCTCCTTCAGCTCCCTCAGCCTGTTAATCATTCACAGAGAGCCTAAATAAATCACCAAAGCAAGAATGCGCCGCTATGAAACCATAGTGCTCTTTGATGGGCTAGATAGGGGCATCGAATTTCACAAACACGCCAGTTTTGAATTTTTAAAGAAGTTTATTGAATTCATTTCTAAATTGTATTGGGGATTTTTGCAAGAGCATGCAACCATTCAGCGAACGCTTGAATGATGAAGGCCCACAGGAACAAAACAAGTATAAAACCTATGAAAGAAAATGGATATATAACCAGAAAGAAAAAATGTGACAAAAGAAATGCAGTGCTTTTAATTGTTAAAATTAAAATGATTTATCTTTTACATCAGTCTTTATTTATTTATTTTGAGTCAGGACGTTCAGGCAGAAATGGTTGCACTGGAGCAATGATTTAATGCACAGTGTCACAATATTTTAAAGTAGAAACCTACTATACACACACACACACACACAAACATTATTTTATTGTTCCTGTGACTTACTCCAACCTGCCCATTTCCCTTATAAACTTCTCTTCTTATGGAAACCTTCCAGCTGCACTTTTTACTGTGACTGCTTGCAGTCTACATCTCCAGAGTGAAAGACGTGCTTCCTGACTCCATTTGCATGTGCACACATATTTTTCCTGCACTTTATTTTAAATGTTCTTGATGTTACAATATGACACAAATCTCACTCTCAACTTGTTCCTAATCACTCCAAAACCACTTACTGACAAGAAAACCATCAGTCAGGAGAGCCTGTACAATAAAAGTCTTGGAACCTGGCAAGCTTATATTCATCAAACCACAGAAATGTCACAGCATACGAGAATGAAGGCTTTCAATTCAGAAAATGAGTGTGTAACATTAAGTTGATGACATAAAGCTCAGGCTTGAACATCCACTTAGTCATTGACTATGAAGTAATGCATTTAGAGCTACTGTACTTCCTGTCTGAAAAACATGTCATAATTTCCTGAAAAGCCCTGAAAGCTTTCACAGCGCCGTCGGGAATGGAAACTGCCCCGTTAGAGAGGCCATCAAAACAATGTTCAGGAGAACACAAATGACAAAGACTCAAACATACTGGCCACAAGTGGTTTGAATTTGATAAAATAAAATAAAAGAAGGCTCTGCCTTTATCTAATTGCCCAGTATTGCCGTCATTTCATTTTCACTATGTGGTTGAACTCTTTGAACATTTATTTAGTTTTTATGGAAATCTGTGGAATGAATTAAGCTTATGATGAACAGATTTTTCCGTATATTTCAAAACATGATTATGATTTGAGATTAGGCCTTTTGTTAGAAAAGCAGCTATAAAGTAAAATTATATGGTCAATTTTTGCAAAGTTGTTTTGCAAAACACCTGATTTGAATGACACTGCCATACAATTCACTCTTTTACAGTCACTGTAATTATCTTTACAATGTAATTCAATGAGCCTTTTTATCCGTTTCAGCATGTTTTTTGTGTGCTTTAATATAAGTGACTATTTTATTGATTCATATTGTAGGTGTTAAAGATACAATGTATAGTGGACACACTTTCCCTTTTTTTCAGCCACATGGAACATTTCTATGTTGTTAAAAATATAAAGTTATAAAACCACAATCTTATCACTGCGTTACAACTCAAATATAAGAAAAAAAGAATGCCTATGTAATTCGATTTTTTTCCACATTTGTTATTTGTTATATGCTTATGCAACATGAAATACAGACCCCCCCCCCACCCCACAAAAAATGTGTTTCATTAACAAATAAATCAGTTTAATGTTTAATAAAAAAAGCAATGTTTAAGTTTGTATGATCATAACCTAATAAGACATATGCAAACAAAAAATCAAATATGAAAAGGAAACAATATTTCATTTTGCATAAGCATTAACGAATACAAAAATAAGACATTTAAATATGAAAAACAATTATTCATATGAAATAATTCATAAAAATGTTATTTGATTTTGTTCCCCATATTTCGGACGCAAAATCAACTTTTTCCACATTTAATACTTATGTAAAATGAAATATTGATTTTCCCCCCTTTTTTCTGAACTAAATAACTCGTTAAAATATTTAAAGTTTTACGCCAATTAGCGACTAGAAATCATCATGACAATGGTAATTTAACACAGATGGTACCGGCGTACCGCAAACATGTGCTCATCTTGTTTTTCTGCCGTCCAACCTCAGAGCAATCACACTGATGACATCAGTTCCTCATATCTCTCCTCAGATTGGCTGCACCTCACACCCTGTAACACGACAGTAATGCTATATATGTTTTAAAGACCTGTCTGCTGTGATGGAATTCACAATGCCCTGGGATCTGCCAGATCAGGCAAAGGCCGTGGTAGTTTTACATTGTCTGTGTACAGCTGAGGGAATGTGACATGGTTGCCCCCTCTGACCTCACAGTGTAGTTACAGTTTTACAGAGATAAGAACTAAAGCTTTGAGGAGACCAGATCCCTTTTTATGCATCCAGTAAAGACACACAGCGGCATCATTGTGCAGGTGGTTCAGGCCCACTCACTCACACACTCACACACATACACAAACACAGAAAGTGCTCCACCTTTTGTCAATTGTCTGGACTGCTGAGAAACTGCCATCCCTATGGAGTTCACACGGATATGTTGGGCAGACTTACAGAATAGATAAAAATACATGCAATACTGTCTCCTCTGACCATTCCTAAAACCGGCCCTGTTTTTTCTTCTGCGCAGAATAAATGTTTAAATTCTACTGCACTCACCTTCTCATTGAAATTGAAACGAACAGCCTTCAGTAAACAGGTCGGTATTTAAATAGGGAACAACCTCTGGATTCGATTGAAAAAAAATGAGGAATGTTATTTGTTTGCCCAGAAACCAATGCAGATCATCATGGAGCCAAGATAATATGAAAAGGAAACAATATTTCATTTTGCATAAGCATTAACGAATACAAAAATAAGACATTTAAATATGAAAAACAATTATTCATATGAAATAATTCATAAAAATGTTATTTGATTTTGTTCCCCATATTTCGGACTATTTAAATGCTTACGCAAAATCAACTTTTTCCACATTTAATACTTATGTAAAATGAAATATTGATTTTTCCCCCCTTTTTTCTGAACTAAATAACTCGTTAAAATATTTAAAGTTTTACGCCAATTAGCGACTAGAAATCATCATGACAATGGTAATTTAACACAGATGGTACCGGCGTACCGCAAACATGTGCTCATCTTGTTTTTCTGCCGTCCAACCTCAGAGCAATCACACTGATGACATCAGTTCCTCATATCTCTCCTCAGATTGGCTGCACCTCACACCCTGTAACACGACAGTAATGCTATATATGTTTTAAAGACCTGTCTGCTGTGATGGAATTCACAATGCCCTGGGATCTGCCAGATCAGGCAAAGGCCGTGGTAGTTTTACATTGTCTGTGTACAGCTGAGGGAATGTGAGATAGTTGCCCCCTCTGACCTCACAGTGTAGTTACAGTTTTACAGAGATAAGAACTAAAGCTTTGAGGAGACCAGATCCCTTTTTATGCATCCAGTAAAGACACACAGCGGCATCATTGTGCAGGTGGTTCAGGCCCACTCACTCACACACATACACAAACACAGAAAGTGCTCCACCTTTTGTCAATTGTCTGGACTGCTGAGAGACTGCCGTCCCTATGGAGTTCACACGGATATGTTGGGCAGACTTACAGAATAGATAAAAATACATGCAATACTGTCTCCTCTGACCTTTCCTAAAACCGGCCCTGTTTTTTCTTCTGCGCAGAATAAATGTTTAAATTCTACTGCACTCACCTTCTCATTGAAATTGAAACGAACAGCCTTCAGTAAACAGGTCGGTATTTAAATAGGGAACAACCTCTGGCTTCGATTGAAAAAAAATGAGGAATGTTATTTGTTTGCCCAGAAACCAATGCAGATCATCATGGAGCCAAGACTTATGACAGACTCAAAAGGAGGTGGATGGTTTTAAATAAATCAACCTCATGTTTTGCTAGAAGGATCCAAAAGTAGATGCAGAAAATTGCAAGAAAAACTTTGTTAACTCTGGTAATATGTGTCTACGTTTATTTGTACACACAAGCTCTGTTCCAAAGACAACTTTCATAATATCAATGCATTTATCGGTACACTATCATTAAGTGTATTGACTTATATGTGTAAATAATTCTAAACAATATATAAAATGGACCTGAGAAACCTTTGATAGATTCTATTGATCTTAAACTAAGGTTCGAAAAACTGTGATTTTATTAAAGGAAAAACATGAAGGAGAAACGGAAAACTAAACAGGATGATGAAAGCATGAAGCTGTTTGGTTATTTTGATTAGTGCACTAAATATTTCCCTCTTTCGGTGCTGTAGGTGGTGGTCTGTTTCTTCTACATTATTTATGGCTGGGATGGAGCTCTTGTAGGGTAATTAATAACGACTTAATTCATCCCATTCCAAGAGTTCTGGAGCCTGCGGGAGGGAAACGGGGAGGCTTGACCTGATCCTCCAGGATGATTTAAATCCCAACTGCCCCTCTCCCTCCTGTGTCCTCTCAGAATCTCCACTGAGTGAATTGCCAGACTCATAAGATCCATACAACCATAGAATAAATTAATTTGCTCAGAGAATGCATATCCAGACTCACTTATTATTTTGTCGAATGAAAAATACAATTAAAAGGAATCAGAGGATAACATATATTGAAATGTACTGTTTTTCTGTGCAGACGGAAAGCATCATCATTTTTTTGGTCTGCAAGAGAAGGAAATTACTTTCTCCTTCTTCGTCCCTAACAGGTCTGGATTGTCTCAGCATCTCTGCGAGGTCAGAATCTAAAGAGCATGTGACCTCCTCTCTTTCCTGTAGCTGACTCTGCAAAGGCAATGTCAGGTGTTAGCTGATACCTCTTTTCTGCAGAGGAAAATAGGGATGTAAAAATTAGGCGGGAAAGTAAAAAGAGGGCATTTTAACAAGCCATATTAAAAGCAGGGTTGCATTAGTGTGGAAAATGTTCAGTTCTGAGCAAGGGTCAAAGGTCAACCTTTAAGTGACGACAAAAAGTGCTGCATCTCTATCACTTTTTGTGTTTTTAAAGGAGTGTGTCAGGGTGACTCGGGTAACAAACAGCCCCAATAACATCACAGCTTGTATATATAACTCTCAGGAGAGAAGACAGAGAGTGGCTGTGTAAAAGAGGCTAGGAATGAAAGAGAGAGAGAGGAAGAGAAAGGAGGGGGATTGACTTTTGGGACTTGCCTGTCTAATATGTTTTCTGTGTTGGGGCCTCTCGGCTCGCAAGCAGAAATACTCATGGGGGAGATAGAGACGGCCTAAACGCCACTCATACAAGCCACCTGAAAGACACATCCCAGCACAGTATGGCCATTTCCTCTGGAAGAAAAACCCAGAAACCCTTGCAAACCAGTCAGTGCCTTCACATACCTCCACACAACAGTCTTTCCAGAAATGTGCTTTGAAGTCGGACATCATCATCAGCTTTACCAACAAAACAAGTGTCCTCCAGTACATAGCAGAGATCTGAATTTTATTTTATTTTAATATTTTATTCTTTTTATTTATTTTTAAAATACAATAATACTGAAACGTTTTGGGTTAAATTAATATTTTTATTTAACAAGAATGCATTTAACTGATCAGAGGTAATAAAGTCTTTTACAGTGTTGCAATTTCATTTGAACTTTCTAATAATCAAAGAATCCTTAAAAAAATTATTACAGTTTCCACAAAAATATTAAGCGCCACAATTGTTTTTACCATTGATGACAATAAGAAATTAATCTTGTGTCCAAAATCAGCATATTAAAATGATTTCTGAAGGATCATGTGACACTGAAGACTGAAATAATGGCTGCTCAAAAATTCAGCTTTGCCATCAAAGGATTAAATGGCATTTTTAAATATTCAAATAGAAAACAATTACACAGACTATTTCAAATGTACCTGTAAAATAAACATTTATATGCATTAAAGGGGTCATATGATGCGATTTCAATTTTTCCTTTCTCTTTGGAGTGTTACAAGCTAGTGTGGAGTGTTAGTCAACCACGCCTACCTGAAACGGCTCGTTCTAAGACGCCCCCACGTGTCTACGTCACGATGTGGGAAGATTTGCATAACGCCGCCCAAATGTTCACGCAAAGAAAGAAGGCGTAACTTTTATTCTCGCTGTAGTATTGTTGCCGCTGCTGCCGCCATGTCGTGAAGGCGCTGTGTGTTTCGTTGTGAAAGCGAAACTACTTTGTTTGGCCTTCCAAAAGAGGACGATATCTGCTTCGTCATGCCTGGAGCTGATCCGTGCTGATCGCTGAGGAAATTCATCAAATTCGCGCTGTGGATCGCCAGATCGGCTTTCACCGTGGATCAAGCGGAGTCCAGCCCGGGGTCATCACATGTGGTTGCTGCAAGCCCGCCGGACGCTCCTTTGTCGAACATGCAGGGAAATACTTTTAAATACTTCCCTGCTTTACATACTTTTGGCCAATAAACCCAGTGATATCAGCGTTGGTTGCCATGCAACAAAGAGGCCTGTTTCGGCTTCCTGGGGTGTTACGCATTCCGGGGGGGAAGGGTTCATGGGTCCTCGTATTGCTTGTTAACTGAAGGGGGGTTACAGAGTATTTGTTAAATATAAAAACAAAATATATATTGTGTGTTTGATTGGTCCAGATGCTACAGCTCACTCTAGCCCGCTCTATCATTAAAAACTATAATAATGATAAAGAATTTCTAAAATAATAAAACGTTTTACTAAAACAACATTCATCTAGATACTTTACTTAATTCTAATTATTTTTTATTCAAACATTTGACATTTTTATTTCATAATTGCCATTGCAACCTCACAGCAGGATAAAATCTTGCATGTTAGCTCCCAGCCGCAGCATCTGTCATTTGTGTTAACTTTGAACTAACAGCCTACAGAAAAAACAGATATCAGTTTAGATTCAAAGACATGAAAATTGAGACAAATTAGGTTACTTGTAGAGACTTTGGAGAGACAGAACATGAGCACAGCTATGAAAGAAACAGGTTTCCTGGATGATCATTGCCATGAACGTAACATTGCCAGGAACGTATTACTTCATTATACTCCAATACGTAAAATAGTCCAATTTTACAAATTGCAAACTAGAGATTAAAAACATAACAGCGATATTACAGCTGAAAGGCTCTGGTGATAACGTATTGTGCTGTAGCAGTTGAAATTGCTTGGCCGAGTCAGAACCTTGAGTTTGGTGGATCGGTTTACTGTCGTGTCCCTGACGCATGGTAAAATGTGAGATTCATGAACGAAGGCATGTTGAAGAAGTGTCTGGCAACAGTTTGGGATCAAAGAGTTATTACTTTCCCTCAGTTTAATTGTCACGAGGGACTCGAAGAATTCTGGTAACGCCAGCTATGATTTAAACCAGCGACCGAGCATCTCCCTCTCTCCTCTGAAGCAATCGGAAGAGTTTTACCTATGCCTTGTTGTCTGTCGTCTTGCGGTTTTCTCGTGTCATGCGAAAAGAAGAATTTGATGGTGCTGGAAACATTTTGGCTGGTATTATTTTCCCATGATACCATGCTGAGATTGTTTCCACTTGAGGACAATTGTGTTTATCCTCCGAGGAAGTTTATTCTGGGTAATGACAAGCATTTCTCATCTCATAAGCCTGTGTCTGACAGGAACCAATAGCGAATCTTCACTGTGCTCCAGAGGCCTCTTCTGAATTTCGCAGTTTTGAGGTGAGAACGAAATCTCGGGGTTCAAAGACTGTACTGTTTGCTCCGAGGAAACATTAAAAATCCCACACTCATGCATTCCACCATCACTCTTTTTCCTCAGCTTGCCGTGTGTGTCCGGGAGCAGCCAGGCCTCTCTGATAAGCGTGTGCTACAGGCTCCAGCACTGACCATGTAAACATGACCTTGAGGTATACAGACCCATGTGGTTACAGGTTACTAACACATGCAGTGTGTGTGTGGTGAGAGGCTGTGGGGTCATAATGTGTCAGCATGCGTCTCCAAGCACTCACTGACTCCTTACCTGACCATGTAAACAACTCTGGACACACAGCGGAGTTTATGAGCGGTGCGCACACACAGGGCTTTGGCTGGGATTTTGTATGCCGAACTATTCAAGCAAACGCCCTTGGCACATAAAAATACAAGGCTATTTGTGTTTACCAGCAGTACAAGGGAAGTGAGGTTTGGATCGCAGCACAACGGTGGTTCTTAGGGATCGCTTTTCCCTAACCTCATTTCAGCTTGTGAAGTCAGTGTTCCAGTAAAACCCAGAACGTGTTGTCTACAACGCTCTGCTCAAGGGGGTTGCAAACAGACTTCTTTCAGGGTGACAGAGTGCAAAGGTAGCAACAAAACGTAGGTGTTACGATACACAGAATACAGAAATGACTTTCTGAGGGAACAAAATCAAAGGTGTTAAATGGTGACAGAATGTTCAATTTTGGGTGACAGAATTTTTCATTTTTGGGTGAACTATCCTTTTAAACATCAGAACAGAGTTGTGGCATCCATGTGGATGATGCAAGTTTGAATAGGCTATGACTTCCAACATTTTCTAGTCTCGTTCCCCCTCCTCTCCTCATTTTATATCCTCTCTCTCTACTCTACAAATTTAATTTCTCTCTAAAATTAGAAAAAGATATTGCAGGACATTTCATGGAGTTCTCAGTGAGGTTGTCTTAAATGTTTCATCAAGTTACAATGCAAACATTGCAAGAATTTGATGACTGAAAACCCAGACTTTTTATTACCGACTGTGGTACCTAATCAAATCCGAGCACAGTTTGAGATACCTTTGAGATCTCTTCGGATGTTCTAGAGACACGTGTGAAATTAATATTTATACTATTTATGTGAAAATAGTTTTTATAAGAATAGTCTTTTTTTTAATAATGGTTCAATAGTCTATTTTTAAGAAGAAAAAATAGAGAAGCAGGGGATTTAAAGGGATAGTTGCCTATAAACAATATCTGTCATTTGTTTACTAAGTATACATGGTTTACTCACCCTCATGTCATGTCAATGACATTTTGAAAAAATGTGGATTTCAAGCTTAAAAAAGAACCAGAAAAGTGTCATAAAATGGTCAATATGTTGATTCATTAATGACAGAACAAGTTTTGGGTGAATTGTTCCTTTAAAAAGGTGCATTTTGCTCAAAACGCAATATAATTGTTTAGGAGAAACAACCAAAAATTTTAAAGAGCTTATTTTGTAATGGCAAAATGCTGAAAAGAGAATGAAACAGCACCTCTGTTCTAGAACAAAATAAGACAAACAACAAAACCAAAACCACAAATCAGACCATAAAAGTTTCATTAAAATGGTCAATATGCCAAGTCACTGAAGACAGAATCCTTTTTGGGTGAATTATTCTTTTTAAAAAAAGCTGCATTTATAGTCAACATTTGAAGTGGATCAAAAAAAGTTCATCAAAGTTGTCCCAAGACAAGAACAGGTATTGTTTTGGTTTAAGGACAACTTTGATGAAAAGTTTTGATCCACTTTAAATGTTGACTAAGTTTAAAATGTATGGTCACGTTTTATTTTAAGGTCCAATTCTTGCTATTACCAAACGATTAACTACGACTTTTGCCTCAATAAACTCCTAATTTTCTGCTTATTAGTAAGGTAGTTTTTAAGTTTAGGTATTGGGATTAGGGATGTAGAATATGGTCATGCAGAATATGTGACAATACAGACAATATGTTAATAATAGTGAGAATTGATCCCTATGCTATAGTGTTGCCAAATTTATTGTAATTTGAGACAACTGAGATATTAAAGAGATCTTAGATATAATGGCAAAAAAATTATGGCAAATGGCAAAAAAACTAAACAAAAGTATCATAAAAATGGTCAGTATGGTCACTTTAATTTAAAAATGAAAGAATAGTAAATTGAAACTCATTTGAGCCAATTGAGATATTACAGAGCTTTTAGATGCAATGGCAAAAATGCTGAAAGTGGAAAAAAACGGCACCACTGTTTCAAAAAACAAACAAACAGCAAAACGAAACGAAATGAAAAATTACAAAAAACACAAATCTCATTGCTATCAACTCAGCCGAGGCCTCTAGTTGACTCCATTGTTGTAATCTAGCATGTCATTTCTAGATGGGCCTGTCAGTGTGCTTCCTTCCTAAAGCGCTGATGGATAATGCCCTTGATGGATAATCAGCTCCTCTGCGCAATGCCTGCTCTCACTCACGCTTACACATGTATGACATGATCAGAGGGCTCTGCAGAGGTCACTGAAAGCTGAAACAGGGTGGCGGGCTCCATGTTTTGGGACAGCTTGGAACATTTATAAAAGAACTACACCAATGACTACAGGAGAGGAAATACCAGGGAGGTAGAAACAGCCTCACCAGACAAATACTTCACAACCGTCACATGGGATCATTAATTCACTGATTCTGGAGCAGATGACAGTGTTTTTATTTATAGAGGATGAGGGTAGAGAGACTCATTCAACAGCTGCTCTCCACCTGGGACAAACGCTAAAATCTGTCTTAGGCCACATGGTCACCTTCAAAAGAAGTGCAAGAGTGTAATGAGAGAAAAACAGAGAGAGAATCCATGAGCATTCAGTGGGGCATGACGGGCATGCGCTCTCACACTCGTCACATTTATTGTGAAAGCAGACAGGCATCTCCAAAGCTTTGAACATTACAGACATGCAAACCCCTGTATTAAAGCCTGCTCCAGTTGAATTAATCATACAGCACTAGAAATTTCCCAGAGTTTTCGCTCTACACACACACATTCACATCATAGCATCCTTTATCACGCAACGTGTGGATGGCTATTACTACACGGGAGGGCTAAGACAGTCTTCCTGTCATTTTCCTCTCATGTTATATAATGTTTTTGTATTTGTTCTGCTTTTCTTTTTTTTTTCTATTTTTTTTTTTTTAAATCAGACTGGCATCCCCCATCAAAACATTTCATTTCACTCAACATGTAAAGATGAACAGTGAACAGATATGTGCTTCTATAAATAATAATAACAGCTGCAAAGAGTAATGAATTTTGGTGACTATAGTTTTGAGTCATTCCATTCTGTTTTTTTTCCTGATATGTTGGTGTTATATCTTTCACTTGGATGTTATAAGTTGCACTGAGTAAATACAGCAGGATAAAACAAAAACTGTGTCCGTCTTCATTTCAGGCTGCAGAGCAACAATATGCGATTATTTTAAAGGGGGAGTGATTAATTTATCTTGAGGTGGCACTATTTCATTTATTAGCATTTAAAACCTTACAGAAATCACCTCTCTAAAATGAAAAAGACACCTGTTTCAAAGAACTACTGTACATCTCACATACTCACAAAAAGCCATATAAACTGTCAAAATGCACAAAACTGGAGGCTGAGATGAAGGATGTAGGTGAAGATAATGACAACATCTGTTCCTAAACGGAATTAAATACATTTTAAAAATGTAATCCCCATACCTCTCCATCAGCAACATTATTAGTGCAGAACAGATTAAGAAACAGCCCTTCTCCTCCAGCCATCTGAGAGTATTCGGTCTAAGCAAGGCGATTAAATCAAAATGAGCAACAGGTCCCATATCGGCGGCCTTAGCAACACAACAATTCATCTCCTCTCAGTCATAAACCTGTGTTCAGACAGAGGGAGCAAGCGAGGCCCCCGATCTCTCGAAACGTTCCCATGACAACATCAGGTCTTCATCAGAACAGAAGAGACACTTTGTCATAAACCTGTTGATTTGTAAGAGAATAATGTTTCTTCTGCTCTGCCGCTGTTAGATTACAACGCTGTGGAGGAAACTATACGTAACATAAGATACTCCAGGTGAACAGTAACTTGAAACTGAAACCATGAAGCTGAAACATGAAAAATAACACCTCCATGATTGTGGGTTCGTAGGGGTTTTAGGAAAAGTAACTTAAAAGGAGTTAAACCACAAAAACCAAAACCAGTAAGACTTTTTAATGTTTTAAAAGAAAAGAAGTCTCATTAAGGCTGCATTTATTTGATCAAAAGTACAGTAAAAATAGTAACATTGTGAAATACTTGGTAATGTGTTTTGTAATGCAATTTATTCCTGTGATAGAAAAGCTGAATTTTCAGCAGTCATTACTCCAGTCTTCAGTCTCACATCATTCCAATATCCTGATTTGATGCTCAAGAACTATTTCTTATTATTAGCAATGCTGAAAACAGTTGCGTTTCTTGGTATATTTTTGTAGAAACCTTGATGCATTTTTTTTCAGGATTCTTTGATAAATAGAAAGTTCCAAATAATTTATTTATAAGCATTCATTTGAAATCTTTTGTAACATTACAAATGTCTTTATTTCAAAAGTAATAAAACAGAAGTACTAATTGACTCCAAACTTCTGAATGGTGGTGTATATAAAAAATAAAATAAAAATGATTACAATGTTATGATTACAATGAAGTAATAATAATAATAATAATAATGTATTTGGACACAATTAAAGTGTGCAGCTGCATAGCTAAAGCTAACAGAAATGTAAATATATTCTAAATATTAAAATATTTTGCTTTTTAAAGGAATGATATAATTTTTTTGTGTGTGGCCACTTTTTGGAGTGTCATGAATACCTGACTGAAATCTGAAGCACATTAAGTTGATTTGCACACTGAATAATATTTGCAACACACTGAGTCAGTGAAGTTTGTGTGCGGTACACATTAAAAAGTGAGTTATTTAAAGTTTTGGAGCTTAGTTATGGCATAAACAGGGTTGTGTGTGGTCACATGCGTATGCATGAGTGTTGTTAATTCCTTTTTGCTGGCATCCTCTGCCACTGCTCACAGCCTTCATTTCCTAAGCGTTCACTCTCTCTCTCTCTCTCTCTCTCTCTCTCTCTCTCTCTCTCTCTCTCTCTCTCTCGTTTTTGACACTTCTGAACTGTCATTACCACACACTCAAAAACCGGCTTCCTTTCACCCTCGGGACGAGTGCTCCTGTGCAGAGGATATCCGTCTTCTCCTTTTACCTGCCCCCCTCACTCTAACACAAAACGTACAAAAACATACTCGTATATACATACAAGCACAAGCACACACACACACATGCTAGAACTGATGTCCGTTTTCACTTACAATAGTTCCTGCAGGTGAATCATCATCTTTGTGTAGCCTCATATCGTGACAGAGTGTGTTATGGGGAGGAAGACGCTATTATGACCTTCCTACAATGACATAAATCTAAAAATATCACGATGTGCATCAAACATGCTTAATTTCAGAATATTAAATATTTTTAAACAAATACATTTAATATAAATGAATAATTCAGCAATTTATGTAATTAAAAGTAATATATTTTACATTCATTACGAAATTACATTTTTCATAATTAATAAAATGTTTTAAATAACATGTTATATACTATTATACTTACATTTAATAGATTATTTATAATCAATAAAACAAGTACTATTAATCAATATAATACACAGTATTATTTATTTCATTATTAATTAGCATTTATTAATGATAAATTATTTAAATATAAAGTATTATAATATTCTATTTATTATATATAGTATTATTTATTTTATAAATTATGAATAATATTATATATTTAATATATTGTGTTATATGTGCTATTAATTTATATTAAATATATATTATATTAGTATTTATTTATTATATTATTAATTATATGTTTAATCTATAATGTTATAATTGTTCATAGGCATACAGACATATACAGATTATTCACAATTACTATTAAGTGTATATATATTGTTTAATTTTTAAATTATGAATTATATTGTATATATACATTACTATATTATAATATTTTACACAAACACACATATACTGTATATATTAATAATTATGAATAATTTAAATGCAAAGTATTATATTATAATATTATATTCTATATACTATTAGTTATTTTATTAATTATTAATAACATTCTATCTGTCTATCTATATATCTAGTAATTACGTTATAATAGCATATATTGCACATATACATATGTACACAAACATAATATGAATCATTTAAATATAAACTATTATACTATTATACATATACAGTGGGGAAAAAAAGTATTTAGTCAGCAACCAATTGTGCAAGTTCTCCCACTTAAAAAGATGAGAGAGGCTTGTAATTTTCATCATAGGTATACCTCAACTATGAGAGACAAAATGAGGTATACCTATGATGAAAATTACAGGCCTCTCTCATCTTTTTAAGTGGGAGAACTTGCACAATTGGTGGCTGACTAAATACTTTTTTGCCCCACTGTAATTCTTCACAATTTATAAAATAATTACTATTAATTAATAAATATAATATACTATTATTTGATTAATGGTATTGTATATATTCGTTCTTATATTATAATATATCATATTCTACACACACTCATTTATAATATATATTACTCATTATGAATAATTTAAATATAATGTAGCAATATCTCAAGGTATTGTGGGGTCAATGTGATTTCTGCTCATATAGTGAGATTTATCCCTCAGGTTTAAACTGAAACACATGTCATTTTCTTCCCACTGAACGACGGCCCAAAATCACACGGGATCATTTTCACATCCGCTCACAGACAGCGACGGCACCTCTTCACCACTTCAGCCTGATAAGGCTTACAGCTCTAACTCAGAACACCCTGACAGGTACAGTTAAACAGATATGACGGCATCGGTTTCACACAGGCTGCTTTTTCGATAGCTCACCCTGCAAACGTAAACCATATTTTCCAGTATGTCATTGAGGTTGAGAATTACTCCGAGGGCTAAGCTAGTCTAAGGTTTCTCTTTGATAATATGCTTCAAGTGCTCATTGGGTGTTACACATGCCAAACAAAAGGACAGAGATCACAGCAAGGATGTACACGGAATTCCCACCTTTCCCAAAATAGCGTTCGCTCTGATTCAGCTGAGTATCAGATGTTATTTTTAGGTCAATCTAGGGGAGTTTTGATTGTTGTAAGGCGGTTTCTGCTTTCTTTGGCTGCAGGGTAGCAGCGTCTAAAATGAATGCCCCCCTGAGACGGATCAGCTTTTGGTACTCAACAACTCATCTACATATAAACAGTCACAAAAGAAGCAGCGAAGGGACATTTTTGGGGTTATATATCAGACTCTCCACACAAACTGAATGGAAACAGTGTGTAGAAATTCCAGGCTAAGCATGATAAGCTCCGGACAGGATACGGAGCTCCTTTAGAAGCGTGAAACCGCCCACACTTAGCTGCAAAATTACATGCTATTACGAAAAGCTGTGCCCTACAGCGGTCCATACGCTTTGCTCGATGACCTTTGGGGTCAGAGATGCAGCGATAAGGGAGACAGACGGATGTTGTGGCTAGACGGAAATAAACGAGTTTGAAGTTCGTCCGAAATCACCCTGAAACAAGCCACAAAGTCCACTATATCCATCTTCAAAACAGCCATGCTAATGTACAGGACTACAGAAACGCTCACATGTGATTCCAATAAGATTGTATCCGAGATGGGATGAGGAGAGTCAAAGTTCAAGCCCCTAAAACTAACAAAATATCAGAGGATATGCGAATAAATCAGGCCAAGGGCAATGCTCAGGTGATAAAAGGTGAATCAAAACTCTCAACCTGGCTCCTCTTACTGACTTATCAGACTTTAATCCCATTCGTCTCTTTTGGCCCGATCACGACTCGCCTCTGATCTCATCCCAGTAGTTTCCACAGGAATCCGCACACCTCCCGGAGCCAGCATCCCAGAATCACATCCCACATCTGTCTCTTTTTCGGCAGACAGTGAATCTCTTCCAACGAAACAAAACACAATTAGTCACATCTCAGTTCAGCAGAATGTTCAAACGTATATTACACAAACAGTCAATCAAAATATCGCCTTACTGAAAGCAGCGCAAAGTACTGGTGTGATCTGTATTAGAAAATGGCAAGCCCAATCTTTTATTTTATGTCCCGTGTGTTATTTTATATTGCTGTTTTATGGCTTGGATTTGTTTTGAAAGGGAAAGCCTTTATCTTCCATCGATGCAAAAAATCTAGATATTCTGCATAGGGTTTAGCTGCTAGAGTTAGCGTACATTGATTAAAAAACATCTGATGACAAAGGGCAGGACATAGATATAAATATTAAAGGACATCAAAAAGAGGACGAAATGTTTGGTGATGCATAAATCATTGGGGTTTATGAACTGAAAGCCTCTGTAATTAATTTATTCCAGGCTGCAAATAAAAAGCCAGTAAACATGCAGATCATAATGAATGCCTCCTACTAAAGTCCATCGGATTGCATTACATTAGATTTATTTGATTTTATGAGTAGTTATGATGTTCTGCAGAAACTTTCGCTCATGACAGAAAATATATTCACTAATCATGTGTAATACTACACATCCACATGGCCAGATGGAGCCAAGGTCTCTTGATGGCAGTTCACTCATATTTTAGGGATGCCTTCTGCAGCTAGTCACACATATGCAACTGTACTCGAACGGCAAAACACAGAGATCTCCAAACTATTTGTCAAGATTATACTTCAATAATATGATCAGGAGTAAAATCTGGAAAATGACAAAAGACAATGTAAATTGTCCAAAAGGCCAAAGTTGTAATCTGATACATGTTCGAAGACCAAAAAATTAAAATGCAATACAATAAAACTACAAAAATTAATTAAATGAAATTAATAAAACTTTATGCTAGTACTGCGTGTTTTAATGAATAAATAAATAAATAAATAAAATACACTACTGGTCAAAAGTTTGGAACCATTAAGATTTTTAAATTATTTTTAAGAGTCTCTTATGCTCATATTGTGTAATATAATGAAATATTATTACAATTTTTAAAAAATGATTTTCTATTTGAGTATATTTTAAAATGTAATTTATTCCTCTGATGGTAAAGCTGCATTTTCTGATGTTTAAAAAAAATGCTGCTTAATTTTTTGTGTGGAAACTGTGGCATTTTTTCTGGATTATTTGATGAAAATAAAGTTCAAAAGAACAGCATTAATTTGAAATAGAAATCTTTTGTAACATTATAAATGCCTTTACCATCACTTTTGATCATTTTAATGCATTGTCAATGAATAAGTATTATTATTATTTTAATCTTTTTTACCAGAGACATTGGAATGGTAGTTTATCACGGTTTCCACAAAAATACTAAGCAGCAAAACTGTTTAATAAAAGGAAATGTTTCTTGAGCACCAGGTCAGCATAATAGAATGCTTTCTGAAGGATCATGTGACTGATGACTGAAGTAACGGCTGCTGAATATTCAGCTTTGCCATAAATCGCTAAAATGCTGTTTTAAAATATATTCAAAAAGAAAATGGTTATTTTATATTGTAATAATATTTCACAATATTACTGTTTTTATTTTCAATAAATAATCATATACATGCAGCACTGGTGAGGATGAGAGACTATTTCAAATACATACAAAATAATTATAATACAACTTATTATTATTTCAAACTTTTGACTGGTATTGTATATGTTGAAAAATGTTCACACATTGTAACATATCTGCAACAAAGAAGTCCAATATCTCTCAAAATCCCCAAAGGAGATCAAGAACGAATGAAATTTATGCTTCTGAGTCAGGTTGGAATCCATCAGGTAGCTCATGGACAGCTACCACAAATGAAATATTACAACCTCTGCATTCAAGGCTCTCCAGAGCGAGGCTTTGAAGTGAGTTTGAGAAGCGTACGATATTAAAGACATCAGCCATGGGAGGGTTTGATTAAGTCCATCAATCACAATGTAGACGCCCAAGTGGCGGGTCGTGCTCCACAGAGTACACACAGTAAATAAAATACAACTCCCCCCTACCAGGATTTAAGAGCACATTTATCCAGCTTCTTCTAAAACGAGTCCTGATGCTGTGCAGAAAAAGGAACGGTTTGGATTTAGCACATGTTCTGTGCCAGCGGGGTTCCCGAATCTAGAGCGATGGCGATGTGGAGCGGATCTCTAAGGCCGCGCTGCATCTTAACGCAGACCAGGCCATGGCCGAACGGGGCCCATCCATTTATTGCCCTATCTGTCTATTTCATTTCGTACGGCTCCTGGAAAACAGAACAAAAAGGCAGGTGTGGAGGCGAGGAAGGGAAGGAAAAGACAGACAGCATTCTGAATTCAGTTAGATGGAGGTGCCCATTGTTCAATCTAAAGTGGAAAGGTGGAAGCACTTTGCGGTGACCTAGTCACAACTCACAGTTTCTGATGGGGCTCAGTTCACTGAGAGACCACCTGGGATGTTGTAAATAATTATTCGACTCACACTCCACAGACAGATGTGCGCTACTGTTCGGGTGAATGTGTAACCTGACAGTCTCTTTAGAGATTGACCATGTTTTTGCATCCAGAGAGATGAACGCGGATCCCACTGCTGCCCCCATTGGCCTGTCCTATGAAAAAAAAACTCTTTACAGTTTTTCTTTACAACGTTTATACATTTTAAAAATATTCAAAAACATTTAAGTACTTATGCTATTACAACATGACATCATGTAATAGCATAAGTAACACAACTGCAGTCTAGTGAACTGTCTTTCTCACACACACACACACACACACACACACACACACACAAGTGTATATATACGCATTACATTATCCTTCATTCATCATTCTAATATGCTGATTTGATGCTCAAGAATTGTTATTATTAATATTATTATTGTTATTATTATTATTATTATTGTTGTTGTTGTTGTTGTTGTTGAAAACAGTTTTTGCTGCTTCACATTTTTGTGGAATCCATAATATATTACCAAAGTTTGGGGTAAGTAAGATTTAAATAATTTCTAATTATGTAAATGATAATTGTATATGATATTATTGTGTGTAATAATAATAATTATTATACTTATAAACAAATAATTATATTTAACAACAAAAAGAAACATAAAATATTTATTTTTTATTATTTTCCTTTTTTCCCATATTTTTGTTTGATGCATTTTTTAAATCATTTTGAAGCATCTTATTATTCTTATATTCCTGTATTTAACTTATAAATAGTAAAACTATTGAAGCATTGTTAAAAACCAAAAATACACAGCTGAACAGTCTAAAATACCATTATTATAGTATTGAATCATGCTTGTTTAGTTTAAGCATAAACAACTAAAAATTTTAAAATTGCCAAAGGGGGCGCAAATTTAAGATTTGTTCTCTGAAAATAGGTCTCAACACGAATAAATGTATCATGTTTTAGTAAGAATGATGTTTTACTGGAAAACAAGATATTTTTACTGGAAAACCTGTGTGTGTGTGAGAAAGTCTAGAATTGTCTAGAACTAGAGGAGCCAGAAACCAGAGATCAGGAGCTCTTATTGTGTAAACAACAGCAGGGATAAATCTACAAAGCATGAACACCTTTCACAACCTTTACCTTTGACCCTTTAACCTCTATCTGTATGAAACACGAGCTATTTACAGTGTCTGCGATGCATTTCCTCTGCACACACACATCTGTGACAGCTTAAGAAAAGGTGAATAGACTAAAATGACTGATGGAAATCAAGCCCAGTGAATGACCTTATGTACATACATGAACTACGTACACTTTATGTTGCACTGAAGGCTTTAATCATATTTCTGGCCCTTCCGCTGTGTTTGCTGTAGTTAATCAGACTGTTGTGAGTGAATCAACAAACACTTTGGTTTAACTACTCAAATTCTTTCTGACAGCCTTCAAGAATCTGTTTATGGAAAAGATGAGTGATAGATTGAAGAAGACTTGACCTGTCAGTTACAAACAGCAGTAATGGCTTTTGACAAGACCATTTGCTGAAAGAATTTGTATTCGGTCCAGCTGCAGCTCAAGGCTTTTTTGGCCAAAATATTCTCATTTAGAATGTTCTGCTTGGATGTGGCTGTGATTATAACTGCATAATATGATTAAAGCTCCAAAACCTAGTGCACTGCCCCGCTGTTTCCTGTCTACATAGTCAGCTGTCTTCTAAGGCTGCACCCGGTTTTGCTTTTAAAACACGTATACAATTTCTAAAGGATCATGTGACACTGAAAACTGGAGGAATGGCTGCTGAAAATTCAGCTTTGCCATCAGATAAATAAATTACTTTTTAAAATGGAATAGAAAAAGTCATTTTAAATTGTAATAATATTTCATATTATTAGTTTTACCGTATTTTTCATTAAATCAATTCTAATAAAATACTACTTTCAAAAACAATAATAAATCTTTTATATATATTTACATTTGTATATATTTAATAGGTACTGTACACTGTAATAAATACAGTTGCAAATCTGGTGAGAAGCTCTATTTAATTTGATAGACTCTAGGCTACTAGGATCATAGTGTCAAGCAAATCTTTGCATTTGCATTATTATGAAAGTTGACTGGTCATAATGAAAACACACAGTTAATGTTAATATAGGCAGAAGGACGGTGCATTAGGAGCGTTTGAAAGTGGATTTCTCATATCCCATTTCCCTAAAGTCTGAAATAGCCCCATTACACTTACTGCTATTACCACTTTTACGGAGAAACATGACACACTATGAAAGTGTGTGTGTTTGTGTGTATGTCCAAACCTTGCCATGAAGCTAGAGATGAGAGCTTAATTTTCCTTTGGTCAGAGGTGATTATTGTTATTATCAACAAAGATGGCAGCACTGGCTACTTTCATCTGCAAAAATGCTGAAAATCCCTTATAATGAATGTGTTTATTCATAACGTTAGCTAAATGTGTTTTTTTTTTGTGCTAATATCGGGTATCTTTGCAGAAGAAGTTATTTCCAAGTCAGGTAGCGTAGCGAGAGGCTTCAGTCCTCACATGATAATTATCTTCAGGAGCACAAGCTATCCTATTTCATATCTTGACTTTGGATTAAAAGGTCATGTCCATTGCAAAGTATGTATAATAAGCACAAATAAGAGCATTACTTAATACAGATGGACAGGCTGAAAATTCGTTTGCTGGTAAATGGTTTAACACAAATATTCTGAAAACAGCTACACTGAGAAAAGCTTTTTCTGTTTAACATAACTTAAAATATGAAACCAGCCAGCACTAATGTAGCTTTTAATAGAGGAAACTACTTAATTGAATGTATAATTTGTATGTATTATTAAGATATTCTAAGGCAAATACATGCATAAATACAGATACAAATACAGGCATTTTCAGTAAATATTTAATAAAAAAAAAATATTAAAAATACACAATTGTGTGTGTGCGCACATTATATAAATTATGTATACTTATTTTGTAATATTTTCTATTAACAAAATATATATATATATATATATATATATTTCACACTTTAATACAAAATATTTTATATGAACAACAAAAATAATAATTTTATATGAACTATTATATTATGTAATATTAACCCTGTCATGCATGAATTATGGAAAACATTATCTAGATTTTTTATGATTCTTTTTATTACTTTAAAATGATGCTAAAATATAAATTTTAGGGGGGTGCTGAGGGGTCCCGGCCCGGCCACCTCGGTCACTGTGCCTCCTCACCTCTGGTGCCGTCTCCGTAGTGGGCACCCTGATTTTAGTCGGTGAGGCAAGGTACTGCCCTGGGTAGGTTTCCCGGGCTGTTAAATACACAGATTAAAAGCAAAATGTTTTCATCTCGGTTTGTTCTTAGCAAAAAAAAAAATTCTTTTTCGTTCAGGTTATGCAGAGCGAAATAAGAACGGTGCTGCATTTAGAAAGAATTCTTATTAACTTTGCTATTATTCTTGAATTTTCAAACTGCTAACACTTAGCAGTTTCGAATTATGTCTTTACTGTATGACCAAAAATTATGGAGTAGTCTATTTTATGTTTCAGCTGTTTGATCGCGCCGGCGCCTCACGCGCACTAAGCTACTGCATTCATTGGAAACAGCGCAGCCGGTCACCGTGCTGTTCGGCGTGAGACCCGCTCCACTGTGGCATATTTTTGCTCATTATGATATTTTTCCGTCGATACCGGAACGCGCGTGAACTACAAAGCCTATTTTACCTAATAAGGCTAATAGTTTAGCTTCAGCTACATCACGAATATGAACACATTTGGATTTGTGCCTGAGAGAAGTAAGCCCA
>NW_015505211.1:2990815-3002081 GCF_001515645.1 Sinocyclocheilus grahami
GGGCACCCTGATTTTAGTCGGTGAGGCAAGGTACTGCCCTGGGTAGGTTTCCCGGGCTGTTAAATACACAGATTAAAAGCAAAATGTTTTCATCTCGGTTTGTTCTTAGCAAAAAAAAAAATTCTTTTTCGTTCAGGTTATGCAGAGCGAAATAAGAACGGTGCTGCATTTAGAAAGAATTCTTATTAACTTTGCTATTATTCTTGAATTTTCAAACTGCTAACACTTAGCAGTTTCGAATTATGTCTTTACTGTATGACCAAAAATTATGGAGTAGTCTATTTTATGTTTCAGCTGTTTGATCGCGCCGGCGCCTCACGCGCACTAAGCTACTGCATTCATTGGAAACAGCGCAGCCGGTCACCGTGCTGTTCGGCGTGAGACCCGCTCCACTGTGGCATATTTTTGCTCATTATGATATTTTTCCGTCGATACCGGAACGCGCGTGAACTACAAAGCCTATTTTACCTAATAAGGCTAATAGTTTAGCTTCAGCTACATCACGAATATGAACACATTTGGATTTGTGCCTGAGAGAAGTAAGCCCATCTTTACCTTACGTTTCTTTATAAATACATTAGTAGGCTATTCTTATGCTTGGCTTCACAGATAGCAACAGAGTCTAGGCCAAATCTGGTTTACATTCACATCTGGCTTTTTTGTCTTGATTGCAAATGTTTTTTTATGTACGATGGATAATTAAAACTAAAATCAGGCGTGTGTATTTATAACATCAATCACTAGGCCTACATTATTTTTTTCAGAAATGTAAGTAACTCAAAATGTTGTGTTTGTAATTGTAATATTTGTATCTATAGGCCTATACAGCAAAACTACAGAGCTTCCAGTAGGTTATTTTATGGAGCTGTAAACATGGGAATCTCCGACCGCATGCAATCTTTGACGAACACCCAATTCATATATCAAACTAAGCTATATGTTTTTAAATTGTACATAGGCTATATATCAGATTATTTTATTTACAAGTTTCATGTTTATCCTGTTTTTCCCCCCGTTGCATCTGAAAAATACTTTCAGAAAAAAAATTTTTTTTCAAAAAATTGTGCCTGCCCCCTCACTTTGTGCGCTCTGGCGCCGACCCTGCCTGGGGCATTTAGCACATGGCTATGGCTGTCAGCCATCATGGATTAATTATGTCATTAAGCAATGAATATTTGGAATGCAAGATAGTAACCACTGTTTCAATATTGCTGTCAATCTACTGACACTGCCCTCAAGTGGTTTGGAAAAAATTACCATGATAAATGAACCCTAAATGGAGTTAAATTAACTGTCCACAAATGTGGACACCATGCATTAAAGGGTTAACAATATTTTATATTATGATAAGCAAGACTATGCTAACCAGCCAAACCTTGACCCATTGGTAACAAGATTAATAGAATCTAAACTAATCAACTCTTACAATGGTTGCAAACAAGAGTTTTCCTATTTTATCTTTCCAGGACCAAAGAGAAAGCAGGACTGAAAATATTTTCAGGCCCCTGGGATCCAAAAAGTGCAAACAAACCTTGATGGCATCAAGGTCATATAGCTCTTTACTCTTTTTAAACTGACACAGCAATGCACCACAGCTGCAAACATTCACAGACCAAAGACATGTTTGTTTCTATAATGTGTGTGAGAAAGAAGAGGACAGAAACCAGTGATGAAAAAAAATAAATCATCAAGTATCTCACTAATGCAGTGATGGATTTCATAAGAGCTTGAATAACAATTTGCTGAGCCGAGTCCGAGCAGAGACTTGGGCAGAGAAAAAAGGCTGTGCAGGAAGTGAGGAATGGGCTTTTCTTGCCAGGCCAGCCACAGTCCTGGATCCCTCAGCAGGGGTTCTGAAGAGAAGATCTGGCCTGGCATGCTCTTCATCTCCCCAGTGAAAAAATAACGCCATGTGGTCCTCAAAAGAATGCATTCACATCAACCACTCTGACCACATGGAAATTAGACCATAAACACATAACGTCTATGACACAGATAACACGGACCATTGCACAGAAGTCTGTGTGTCCTGATGCCAAGAACGCAAACGTGGTGAGAAGCAATTAACAAACCCTCTAGTTGATCTTCCATATGTCTCTATATAAATCATATATTATGCGTCCCTCTGATGATGGAAATGAAGGCTCATATTTAATAATAGCTGGTTAATGCAACACATGGGAGAACGCAATCAAAAACAATGATAGCATGGAGAAATAATGCTCATCGACATCCAAACTGCTAGTGAGCCTACACAACGGGTGATTGTGATGGCTCCATTGGGAGCAAAGTGAGGGAAAGAGGAAATGGCTGCCATGTTACTGAAATCTGAAAATAAATGAATGTGGTGGTCTCTACCTCCCTCCGATGTGATCAGTAACGCATTCCATCACAAGCCATGATTCTCGATAATTCAACTGGCAGCTCGCTCTCTTTGGTACCAGAGCATCAATGGTACCATTCTCGCCAAAAAAAAAAAAAAAGGCATTTGATGCCTGATAGTTAGAAACTTGAGTAAAAGTCAACATAAAAAAATCAATAATAATACAAATATTTACAAACATAATTAATCATATTAAAAACGTTTAAGAAAATGTTATAAAATGGATGCAAAATGTAATTTATTCAACACATTATTTGTAATAAATGAAAAAAGTAACATAGTAAAATGTTTTAGCTTACAGAAATCTAGCTCAGCTACTTAAAAAATAAAATAAAAGGTTTTAAGAAAATGCCTGATCAAAACATTTAAATTAATTAAAATGTTATATTTTGAAATTAATTAAATTATATTTTTATAATAAATTAAGAAATGTTCATCTTATGGGCAGCTAAGCTCAGCTAATCAAAAAAATCTTTAAAAAAAACATTACATTATTTAATTAATTAAAAATAATGTTTTTAAGCAAAACAATTTATTCAATAACATTTTTAATAATAAAATAAAAAATATATTTTAATATTCTAACATTGTTTTAGCTTATGGACAACTAAGCACATTAATTAAAAATGCTTTGGGGAAAATTACGTAAAATGTACAGTACATATATATTTTATATAAAGTTTTAATATTTTTTTGCATATTGACAGCTAAAAAAAGTAGTAGTAAATTACTTTGGGGAAAAAATCTTCAAATTATGTTACAGCCTATGTAAGGTGACATATCTATAAATGGTTGGCTTAACTTTCCTAGACACACAAAACCAACTTTTGGGTTTGGCGAGGAGAGAGCGGTCTAATGTTTTAGATATATATGTATATCAATTGGTATTTTCAAGCTGAAACTGTCAAGACAGAACCATCAAATAAATTTAAAATGGTTTGGCTCGAAGTCTCAAAGCTCTAGTCACAGGAGGTTAGAAAAGCCAGTCCCACTGTTTCCACAGTGTTCCTCCACAGATAGTGAAGCGTTTCAGCAGACTGGAAGGAATTCCACTCAGTGTGTGTGTTTAAACAGAAAGAGTGAGAGAAAGAGACCACCACGGAAACCCCCCTGAAGCACACACTGTAAAGCACTATAAGGTGAGAGCCATAGGTTTATGAGTGTCAGGCCAACCCAGATAACCCTTGGTGTGTCTGGTGCCAAAGCCTCATTTACCCCCTCTGACCTGAAACATAATATCAAAGTACATCTTTCGTCTTCAACACTCCCTTCTTCTGAGCTTCATCGGTTCTCACTTTCATTCGTCATTCCCACACGTTATTCCCACTTTCCTGTCCTCCATCATTCAAAGCGTCCATCTTTTAACCCGCCATCAGAGCTTCAGATGTATTAAGGATGTTAAACTCTGAGGGCCAAATAGATCAGTTTCCAACACAACCAAATCTTCATGATGTTTCCAATGAATTTAGGGAGGCCTTGGCTTCATAACACTGCCTGTGAGTTAGAGAGGAAAGACAATAGAAAATTAATTCAATGTCTAATTCATTCCTCTAATGGATCACCAGATCGGGAAGGTTATATGGAAAATGTGCAGACAGCAAGCGTTCACTATTATCATAATCCGGGCACATCAGGTATTTTCAGCAATACATCAGACAGGAATTCATTTTTCACAGAATGAAAAACTATATCATATTTTGAATGTCAGGAGGTCCAGTATAAAGAGGACATGAAATGATGGGGAAAATAGGATCAGGAAAATCACTTACCTGCATTAAGACAGCTCACCACCAAAAATGAATTTTTTATACAAAATTTGGGCATTTTTCCCTGTATTTCAAATTAAGGTCTATTCATACGTTTGTCAAAAACATCAAATGAATTTAAATCAAACCTCTAAAATCAAAAACAACTTAATACAACACACTTCTGAGAGAGCAAATATACTGTAGATATCTGACCGCTACAGGTCACTAAAGGTCAAATTTCAAGTCAATCTAAATGATTTTATGTTAGAAGTCATTCAAAAGACATGAAACTGGTACTGCTACTGTATATAAGAAAAAGGCTGTCTGAGATAATGGCCAGTTTAACAAAAATATTTGACCCCAGAATGATATGATTGATCAATCAAAATAAAGCATTCTCAAGAACATTTTATTATTAGTAATATTATATCTTATATGCTATTATTATTGCTAATATATAACTTATTATTATTTATTATTATTAATTTCCTAATAAGTTATAGTCTATTACATTGCATACTTTTTTCGCCTAATCTTGATGTGCATATTTATGCCCCAAAACTCAATTAAATCAGTTTAAATATTCAAATTAATTTATATTCTCAATATGAACAAATACACTATGGCAGGTATAAAGTAACATATTTTTTTACATATTAGCTGCTTGCTGAATAACAAAACATTGAAGTCATGGATTATTACATTATATTAATTAGTTTGAAACAAGCTCAAAGTCTCATTGTTTTTGATTGATTTTTATTTTTTTAAATGTGCTGTGCATTTTTATGATCCAATACAGTATAGCAGATATAAAACAAAAACACTTCATATTAGCTGTATGATGAATAACACTCAAATCTCAGTCAATAGCGATATCTGATTGGTCTACAGGTCACTATAGTGTCTGCAGAAATGCTAAACCCATAACTATATAGTCCAAAAATAAAATATACAGTGAATATATACGATTTCAGTTGACTTTTTTCAGATGATTTAAAAAAGACAAATGCATTAATCTGTCTGAACTCAAACTTTAAAAACTGCATGTAAATGTACTAAAACACTGGGATTTGCGCACCAGTGCATCAGACCTACAGTATCCCTAATTCAGAAAGACTGACCTGCAGCCAGCTGGCTGAAAGCAGTAGGTGTTAACAACATCCCTGTGCTAAGTGATGCTGGATCATACAGTCATTTTGTATCAAAGAAGAGCATTCTCACCTATAACAGCCCCCCATGGCTAGAGAAGAAAGGAGAGAAGCACTGAAATAAGAACACAACAGGAGAAAGGAGATGACAGATGGAGCGGTAGCCACAAATAATGCAGGAAATAGACAAAGAAACATCCATGCATAGTCTAAGATAACATACATCCAAATTGTTCAGGCTATCAGCCGAGCTGCACAGTCATTTTGTATCAAAGAAGAGCATTCTCACCTATAACAGCCCCCCATGGCTAGAGAAGAAAGGAGAGAAGCACTGAAATAAGAACACAACAGGAGAAAGGAGATGACAGATGGAGCGGTAGTCACAAATAATGCAGGAAATAGACAAAGAAACATCCATGCATAGTCTAAGATAACATACATCCAAATTTCAAACACAAAGGCATATGCTGCAAACATGATCCGACTTTGCCGTTATGAGAGGGATTACGGTGATTTTGTTACCTATTGTTAAACAAAGGTTAGTCTTTTGCAACTTAGGGAGTTTTCCATGTTGTCCACTCTTATGTCTGGTGTCAGTTGCGTCACTGGCACCTGCTAAAGGTAATTACAGAAAACCACACAGAGCAAAAGTCTTAATTTAACACAAAATGTGAATTCGAGCTCGTCGGGGTATAGTGAGGTGACGTCAGTCTCAGGCCATCGTGTCCAAAACTCTGGTCATGGAGCAGCGGTCACGGTCACCTGACTGTTATTTTATTTGGAGCTTACATGCCCCAAATCGGTCCAATTTAAATACTGATATTGATCCAATAGTATCCGTTCCACTTAAATGCATTTCAAGATGCCAAACACAAGACTGCGGAGAAACAGGGAGAACAAGCAAAAGCAGTCTCATTATGGCTTTTGAATGAAAACATGATGTGATTTTAAGCAATGAGGCTTAACTGAGCAACACGTCCAGTATGCCAAGAACTTTCGAGAAGTGATTTGTTCTGTCGGGAGCCGTGACAGCGGTGACAGCTGATTGGATGGATTGACCTTAAATAAGACTGGGAGACTCTGAGACACTTCGACTCGAAGTCAAATATAATAAGAGATTGCAGCATGCAGATGTGGAGACAAAAGACTAACAGATGCATCATGGATTTAAAAAATGTGACTCATATAAAAAGTATTTTCAAAAATCATGATCCATTGCCACCATCATTTTTCAAATCCATTGTATCCGACTTTGTGTTCTTGGTTATTTGGCTTATCTAATGACACAGGAATGACCAACATCATGGGCCACACTGTAAAATGTCTTCTGAAGGGAAAAGCGGTTTGTAAGAAGCAAATCCATCATTAAGGTGCTATTAATGCTTCCTCCACTGAAAAAGTCCATCTCCTGTTGCCCTCTCACATCAAAATCCACCGACATATTTATTTAGGACTGTTTTTGCTTAAGTACAGTGCTTGATTTGTGCAGATTGCTCTCCTGATTCAGGCAAAACAGCTTTTTCATCGGAGAAAGCAATATCATGGATAGAAAACTTGTATTTTGGCCAGAAACAACTGTTTGAAGTTAAAAACATCTTGATGGATTTGTTTATTACAAACATGCAGCTTTTCACTTCAGATATTAACTAAAGATATTAACTGATGGAATGGAGTGGTGTGGATTACTTGTGATGTTGTTATCAGCTGTTTGGACTCTCATTCTGACGGCACCCATTCACTGCTTCCATAGGTGAGCAAGCGATGTAATGTTAGATTTCTCCAAATCTGTTCCAATGAAGAAACAAAATCATCTACACACTACATCTACATCGCACCTGAGGATGAGTACATTTTGATTTGGAGGAGCAAATTTTTGGGTGAACTATTCCTTTAATCTACATTAAAACTCGTATTAGACCAACAATATCAAGCCAAATATTGCAGCATGAAAAAAACAACAACATACAAAACCTTGCTTCAAAAAACAAAATACGAAAGATAAAATAAACTATTAATGATTAAATAAAGAAATATATTTAGTAGTATATTTTAAATAAAAAATATTACTTTTTAGACTTCACGCCAAGTGTCATATAAAACCATATACAAGATTACAATGATAATGAAAATTATTTACTGCTTCGAATTTGCTAGTTGATTTTTGCAGTTAGAACAAGCAAATTCAGCTAAATCAAGTAGCGTTACTGATGACATTTGCTGAGAGGCCTAAAAAAAAAAAAACTTTTTTAACAATTCCCTTTTCACGCCGCACTCAAGTCATAGAGGTGTTATGGGGAGTCTGAAGGGTTATTGTTCAGTTGTAATTCAAATACAGGCTTTTGCAGTATCGCGCACAGGCTGAGCATGCAGTGTGATCTCTGAGGCCATTGGGCGCTGGATGCTTTTGTGAGGTGCTGCTGATGAGGAACAGAAAAGCAGACGCACAAACTGACTGGACTGATTGAACTCCAGCACAGACTGAGCTGAATTAACATCTAGAACGAATTCAAGACGTTCAGTTGCACTGTGTTAATATGGCAGTCTCTAGGGCCTTTCACACCAAATTTGTTGCAACATGTTTTTGAAAGTTTTGTATTTTGATTTTGTGTGAAAAAGTCTGTGCCCATTCTTCATAAACAGAACGTATCATTGCTCAAATAAGAGTCTAACCAGACTCTAGTTTCAGCTGTGCCAAATCAGTGACACTGTTATGACAGCACAAAAAGTTCAAGAAGTTTTCTAATGCAATCTCCCCATCCCATAATAATACATCAGACGCATTCACACATTCCAGCAAATCTGTTGCTATGGCAGTGCCGTCACCTGCTTCTCTGCTGTGTCTAAGATGGGGTGACGTGATTTTCCAGTTAAGCCAACTGCTGGATCTGCCTTCAATCCCAGAATTCCTCACACCTGCAGTGGATTAGCTGTCCAGAAAGACAGCGACGGATCTCAGAGCCTGAAAGAGTCTTCACTCCACAGCTCCTCTGTCTTGGGAGACAGAACGTTGTTTATCTGTGGTTATGAGGCATCTCCGGCAGAGCGATTTGTTTAAGTGGCAGCACTCTGTGAGAACAACAGTACCAAACAATTATATCTGTCACAGAATTACACATAACATATAATTTATAGAGCAAAAGCATGATTAAACAGAATGGGGAAAAAAACTGTATTTTTTAATCAACTGACAGACCCATACATTTTATAAGTAATTTAATAAAATGTAATGACTTACTTAATATAGAATTTATAGAGCTCACAACTATAGATATAAATAAATGTATATGTGTGTGTATGTATGTATATATGTGTGTGTGTGTGTGTGTGTGTATACACACACACACATTTTAAATGTAAAATACTAATATTAATAATTAAAACACAAGACAAGATTAAAGGCCAAAAAAGAGGGTAGAAAAAAAGAGAATGAAAAACTTGAATTGCTCATTTATATCATTAAACTGTGGTCTTTAATATTAAAACACCCTTTATACAAAATTATATGTACAGTGTCACAGAAATTTATGGAAACGCATTTCTTTGTATTTGTCTTAAATACAACGTATCAACAGTCATTCAAGGAAAATCTACAATAGACAGGAAATCAAACAAGGGTTTCACTGTATTTTTTAATCAACTGACAGACCCATACATTTTATAAGTAATTTAATAAAATGTAATGACTTACTTAATATAGAATTTATAGGGCTCACAACTATAGATATAAATAAATGTATATGTGTGTGTATGTATGTATATGTGTGTGTGTGTGTGTGTGTGTGTGTACACACACACACACATTTTAAATGTAAAATACTAATATTAATAATTAAAACACAAGACAAGATTAAAGGCCAAAAAAGAGGGTAGAAAAAAAGAGAATGAAAAACTTGAATTGCTCATTTATATCATTAAACTGTGGTCTTTAATATTAAAACACCCTTTATACAAAATTATATGTACAGTGTCACAGAAATTTATGGAAACGCATTTCTTTGTATTTGTCTTAAATACAACGTATCAACAGTCATTCAAGGAAAATCTACAATAGACAGGAAATCAAACAAGGGTTTCAGGCCAGGATGAAAAGATGTAGAAGCCAACCATTACTAGTCCTTCCTGACAACACTCTGTGGTCTTTTCTTAAGACTAATTAATACATTCATGATGTGATTCTTATGAAAGAGGACCTGACAGCAGACTGGAATAAAGAACACCAAAAGAAAAGTGCTGAATACTGCTTGGGGAAAAAGCACATACAAATGGCTTCATTTTTAGAGGACATTACATTGAAGAGCAGTGTGAAACGCAAAAGGACGAGGATTAATGCCATAATGAAGAAGAAAAAAAAACTGCAGTGAATGCAGAGGAACAGCCATCCTGCTCCTCTTCAACAGTATGCAGTGCACATTATTTGCGTTTTGGTTTTTCTGATATCTGAATAACTGTACACACAGTGGGAAAGTTCATTGACATTAAAGGACCTTCAAGGAAAAAGTTCATTTTGTAATAAAGACGCAGCAACCCTGAAGGTTTTGTTTAAACTTTCTTGAGCCTGTTGTTCATGCACACAGTATTTTACATCTTTTACACCATGTCGACACTGGAAGTGACTGATATCACAAGTTTTCACATTTGCATAAAATTTCATTTTGTACAAGTTATTTTAGAAGATTTTGGTGTAGTGGTCAGAATTAATTAAAATGTAAATGTAAATAAATACATTGCAATCAAATTACGATGATTTGAATAAAATGGTATTTTCGACGGATGGGAAAAATAAAGCCCGAGTGGCTCTACAGTGCTCAAAATAAAGAAACGGGCAAAAAGCCTATTACAAAAAGTTGTATTTAGAGGGAAAAAAACTTGAGAACTAAATAGAAAAAAAATAGAATCGGGCCATCAACAATATGATGTAATGAACCCTTCTTTGTAGCATTTAATAGGAGCTATTGATTTTTGTTACGTGCCGCTCGCATCCAGTGTTGACACAGCATCAAACTGTGAAGCATAGCTGTCAGGATTTTATCATTCTGGGTGAATAAATCAGAAAGAATACAAGGTCTTGCAATGGTCAGGCTGGAAAAAAAAGAGGTTTGCGCAATGTGTGAGCGCATGTTTTTCATCTTCTGGAAGCAGGACTGTGTGTGGACTCATGTGTAGCATGAGAAAGGGCATCATTGGTACACGGACATTCCTCGCCCTTTCTGCCCACCCCAACCAACAGGCATTCTTCCTGGCACAGAGCCTGGTATATATCAGGCTTTCCTATCTGGATGGTCCTGGCACACCAGAGCTCCTGCTGTAATACTGAGCGGCAATTAAAGGAATAGTTGACCCAAAAATGAAAACTGTAATTTCTCACCATCATATCGTTCCAAACCTGTGACTTTCTTCTGTAAAACACAAAAGAAGAAAAGTGGCATTTAGAAAAGTGTCTGTGTTTTTTGTCCATACAATTAAAGTCAATAAGAATTTAAAAAAAAATCAAAATAAAATTATATATATATATTTATATATATATATATATATGAAGAGTTAATTTGCAAAAACCGATAAACGCCACTTTAAAAAAAAAGAGCTGATTGCAATGCATTATTCTCCACCACATATAGCGTGATTTGAACCCTAAACACATTTTGTCAAAAAAGCAGTTTTTGTCCACTTTCAAGGCTTCACAAGTTCACGTTTTACTGCAGAAGCTGACAAGCGCCCTTTTGGAACAGAAGCTGATAAGTCCATTTTAGCGAATCAGCGCGCTGTATTCAGGTCAGGTGACAAGGCTACTTTCACTTTGAAAAGACGTGCTAGTTGAGAGGATTTTCGTCAAAGCTGACTAAAAGCGATCGAGGATGGATAATTTCGACGAACTTGATGACCTTTTATATCTTCTTCTGGGCGAAAAAGTAAAATAAAAGCTGAAACGCTTTCACGGAACCTTGCAAAAGCAGCGCTTTACAATGGTGAGGGAAAAGCTCTGTGTATTG
>NW_015505211.1:3002577-3023233 GCF_001515645.1 Sinocyclocheilus grahami
TTGCAAATGAGCTCTATATATATATATATATATATATATATATATATATATATATATATATATATACATACATATATGTTATTTATATATATATATATATATTTTTTTTTTTTAAATAAAAAAAAAATCTACTTCAGTTACATCATTTTTAAAATAACACAAATTAAACAAACAAATAAAGAAAACTTAAAATGTACTATAGTAATAATACTATGGAACTGTTATAAAAAAAATAAAAATAAAAATTTAATAATAATTATTATTATTTTATTTTACAGAACAGCAGTAAAATTATAAAACTAATATTTATGGCTGTCTTAATTTCTTTGCTTTCAAACGGGTTTGGAAAGACATGAAAGTGAGTAAATAATGACAGAATTGTCATTTTTTGGGGGTAGAATTAATTAAGACTGCACAGCCATACACCCCAGAAAGACATCCAGCAAGCATTTCAACCAAACATTCTCTTTATTTCACTTTAAGGGATTATAGAAATGCTTCGAGAAGTGCAAATTGGTCAATATTCCAGATTTTTCCTAATGATATTAATAATTATTATAACAATATTAATAATAATATATTTCTTTATGTAATGTCTATACTTGTTGCAGTCAGGATGAAATATTACACAGGCTCAACCGTCACTGACCAACTTGGACACCAGTCACCCTCCGACCCGTTTCTCCAGGCCCATGTCCCATATCCCAGTCATTTTTCTGAGTTCTTCCGGGGCCGTCGGAAACTAGACATGTTTTCTAGTGCATAGATGCGCCGCGAGACCTCCTCGATCCCAGCAGCGTCGAACTCTCCCAAAACCTGTTCGTCACACTCAACCGCAACCGCGTGCTCCACGGGGATACACGGGAAATCATCCAGTCTGGCGCCACCTCCCAATCCCAACCCAAATCCTAGTCCCAATCCCAGCCCTGTGGCTTCAGTGCCCATAATTTCCTCCGCCTGCTCCACGGAGCAGCACAGTTCGGCTGCGCCCGCAACACCCAAACCTATACCCTCGCTGGGCACGACCGAGCCGTTCATGGCTCCTGAGTGCTGAGGGACAGAGTCAGACGGTAATGTACTGGCTATGTCCGTAGGTATTTCCAGAGGCTTTTCCGTATGTGCCTCGGACACAGTCTCTCCATCCCCATGTGTATCCACAGTCTTACCTTCTTCAATGCTCGCAATCTCTGTGGATGGCACTGATGGGACTTCCGGAGTGGTCATGGGATCAGGCTCAGTCATGGCTGTGTTGTAACTAGGTGGAGGGGTTTGGCATTTCTGTTTATCCGCATCTGAGCTGGCCCACTTCTGGACGTCCCGTTCAGGGGAGCTGGAAAGGTTCGGAAACCCCACTTCGGATGCGGTGGAAACGCTGAAATGAGACTTCAGTGGGACGGGGATGGACATGGAGACATGGTGCCTGTCACTGAGAGAGAAAAACAAAAACAGAGGCACATGGTTATGGTTTTCCATCACCTTCAACTTGCTTCAGAATCGAGAGAGCAAGAAGTCGAGAGATGGGAAAGAAATTCAAGAGTGTGAAGATGCTGATGTCAGTGGAGCTCTTTGTTGCTGATGGATCATCTCATAATTCATTTACACACATCGAGAGCCTGGGAGAGCTCTGCCAGAGCCTCTGATCCTCAACCACACACGCACTCAAACAAATACACTCACACCCCCCTAAAACACACACAGCTGTTGGACTACATACATCATCTGAAATATGACATCTAGAAAGTAAAACAACTGTATAGGATTCGTCATCCTTCACGAGGAGCTTTCACAGAGAGTTGAAACGAGCTGCAAACTTATAAAAGTAGCACCATGTACATGCAAAAACAGTCAGGTTATCTTACATTAAGAAAAAGCACAGGAAGTCAAACTGTTAAATGTTCAGTTCAAAATTTTGAGATTAATATATATATTTCTTGAAAGATATTAATACTTTACTTTTAGCTAGGATGCAATAAATGGATCAAAATTGACATGAAATTGAAAAAATACCAAATAAATGCTGTTCTTTTGAACTTAAAAAAAAATATACACATTTTCCATGTAGATATTAAGTAGCACAACTGTTTTCAACATTAATAATATAAACTGTTATATATATAAATATAAAACGGCATATTAGAATAATTGCTGAAGGATCATGTGACACTGAAGACTGGAGACTTAATGTCTGCTGAAAATTCAGCCTTGCATCACAGAAATAAATTACATATTAAAATACATTAAATTAGAAAACAGATATTTTCAATTGTAATAATATTTCACAATATACTTGATTTTCCTAAACATTTGATCAAATAAATGCAGCCTTGGTGAGTAAACTGTCTTTTAAAAAATGATAATGAAAATCTGTACCTTCAGAAAACAAAGTCAAAGTACCTTTAAAAGTATTTAACTTAACTTTCCATTTCCATGTGAGAAATAAACTGGAACAAATATCGGCCACAAAATCTTTTTTTACTCATCATTTGCATTTGATCATGTTATTTTTATGCAAAACTGGATTTAAAATGTTTAAAATAGCTTTATTTCCGAGATGATAACTGGATGCCACTCATTGAAACATACAGTAATGAGATATTGTGACAACAATATAGCATACTACTGTCAAAAATGTGTATGGTTGTATAGTCTGTCCTTTAAATTGTTTTTTTTTTAAATAGTAAACTGTATACAGAGTATACAATGTAAGCTACGGTCCATCCATATGTTTTTGTGTCTTCAATACGGCAGTGAGGATATTCACTCAAAGTCATACAGTATGTGTGGTAGAGATATGCGGTTTAATTCCTGTTTGTCTGGACAGGCTGCATTGCTACATAGCAGCTTTAATGCTGTCCGACCGCAGTGATGAATTTCATTACCAAGAATAAGCAAAGAAACATGCTCCCAAATTCCTCATCAGTTCACTGAAAGCAAACATCTAATGGTTGGCCATAGCGTGGCGTGTACTGTATATTCGATTTCCCAAATTATTCTTCTTGTGCTCAGACCGTTCGGCACGTAATTAGATCCAGTTTTCAGATGTGAAATTGGGAGAGACGTTCCAATTGAAATTTTACTGTGAGCAAAACCATAACATTTCAAAACAGCAGTCAGATGTAACTGCAAAGCATTATGGTGGCTTTCAAAATCATGTTGCTACGGTTGACTAATGAAGACCTCTGATTGTAGAAATGAGGCCTTGAACTCCCATCTCTCAGACTAATATCATTTATTGTACTGTATGATTACGGATAATAAAAAAATGGATATACCTGTATTAAAATGTTATCAGCCCTCAAAAAGTCTAACGGCCACAAACACCAACTTATGCATGTGTTATGTAAAACATATGGACTCCATCTAGCCAAGTGTTTAGACGTCATACCCCTAGCAGGGAAAAATAAAGCATTTTTTGTTTGGAACAGGAGGCTATTTGTTACACTGTGCTTCCCCTTATAAATGAGTTCCTCTAAACATGTGTCAGACCGCAACCCTTAATCAAGAGCAAGTGGCCGGTGTGTGCTGGTAGATGGCGCGGGGCTCGAGCATGCATGTGCGACAGAGTCCAGAGAGAAGAAGAGGGGGGAATTTGCGCTCAAGCATGCCAGATTGATCTCCCAGAACTGTCATAATATTTTTTATGCAGCATATTTTCTCTGGTGGACTTAAACTTGGCTCTTAACATGGGCCAATTAGGCTGTCCCCACCCCTCCTTCCAAGAGCAGAGCATTGGCAGGGAGAGGGAACGTGTCTCGGGCCGTCCTGTGTGGGGATGGGAGCGAACCGGAGGGGGCTGTGGAAGAATAACGGCGGCAGAGGTGAGTATTCTTGTGAAACGGAGTCTGGAACAAGAAACAGATTCAAACTACCCAGGAGGAATTCGGGAGACCACAAATTCTGCACGGTTGAGCGAAAAGCAAAAGTAAATGCAGGATGACAGTAAAGATAGTTTGAATGATGTTTGCTTAAGACCTTACACCTCTCCTACGGACATGGATATACTTAATTATGTTAACAGCCCTGAAAATATTTTTGCATAATGTCATACTAACAAATACATGCGGTCATATATATTTATAATCATTATATATAAATATATTAATAAATACAAAACAATTAAATTAATTAAAAATTATAATTACAAAAGTTATATTATTATAGAATAATATATAATTGTCAATTATTATACTTGGCAATTATGTAATTATAATAATATTATTTACAATTGCAAATATTTATTTTCCTTGATATTGTAATCAAAATGACTAATTACAATTAATAGAAATTACATTAAAATACTTTGCAACATTTGCAAGTTATACCATTTACGCTGCAAGTAAGCTCAGCATGCATTCCTTCGTTCATTTGAGGATATTACTAGGAAAATGAAATATGACATTTTCTGTTGTTGTTTTTAGATCCAAGAAACTGAGAGACGCATCTTTTTCAGATTATAGAAGGGCTGGCCTGCATTCGCATAAATGCCTGTGCGCTAATTTACCTATTGACATAAAAATGCATTGTTTATGGGGGTGACAAATTGTTTCCTGTATTCCCGTTCTGGACATGCACCAGTAATAATGCTTCAAAGCCTCACACTGTTTACGTCCCACTGACAACCTTCATAAAAATGTACAATGACAGCAATGATCACACATGTGGGACTGTTTCCGGCACCTAAGAATGAGGCGTCATGGCAACCAGGGTCTGCTTTGGGTTCTGTAATCTGAATGTTTTTTTGGTGGGATGGCTGTGTGATTGTAAAGAACAGAGGAGCATTGGAGGAACACTGATGGAATTTTGGAGGAACGTTCCACCAGATGCGAGTACAAACACCTATCAATCCACATAGACAGCTTCATCCCACTGTGCAAATCTGAGTTCTGAGAGTTCCTCGCTCTGATTCAATACATGTAAAATATATGTGTGTGTACACTGTATAGAATTTATGCTGCATTTGAGACACCTTTGTTTCTCTGTGTTTACAGTTTTTTAAGAAAACAACCAAGAATGGCTTACTTATAGTTGTCTTTGCACATTAAACTGGCATAAGAGAAGGTACTTTAACATCGAAAGGCCCATTATTTCTAAGGATTACGGGATTACTATATGGGTGGAGATCCAAAAACACTGTTTGTTATGAATCAGGCCTTCCTTCAAACTATCTGACAGCCATTTATATACTGGATTAGCAAAGGCTTGTTGTGAAGACGTATAATAAAATAGTTGCCTGATGAATCATGTTCCTGAAGAGATGGAAAAGAATCCACCTGAATCTTTCCAAATATGGTGCTAAGTTACAGAACTTACTGTAGGTGGGTGGAGTTTGGGAATTTGAGCCAGGGCTATAGGCTAAATTGTGTTTAGATTTAAATAAAACTGATGAAAAAATGAGAAATGTTGAAGTAAAAGATAAAAAGATGAAGATTTATGGTTTGTTAGTGTTGCACTTTCACAGGGGTTCCAAGGGATTCTTCAGAACTTCCAACCCCACCCTTGAGTTTCCATCCTGGGGTGTTGAGTCTCATCAGCCCCTCCACTTCCACGTCTTTACCCGCTCTCAAGAGCTCCACAGTGGGGCTGCAGCACCTCTAAAACGCTGCCTGTGCCACAAATAAGAGAATGTTTCGCATATTCGGTTTGAACTCGGCAGGACACATAATTAACACAGCGGCACCATGTCTTGCACCCCCTGTCTGCCTTTCACCATCTTCACTCTCTGTTACTTCTTAGACTCCATCCACTGCTCTAAACTGTGACTTTTTCTCTCATCATTTTGGTCTTCTTCCACATTTGGCGTCTCAGACTGTTCCCACTCTGACATGCAGAGGAAACCCACCAGAATGCATGAGAGTGATTATAGCTCCAGATTAAGGCAGTGAAGACTGAAACTAACTACCAATCAGTGTTTGAATGAGAAAAAGCAACAGGATGGTGAAAAGCTCAGAGATGTGAGATAAGCAGATTGAGTTTGTTCGACAGGACTCTGCCATGTTAACATTTTAATCACTACTAAATGATACGGCACAGTCTGCATACAATCTACACCCACTGAAAGCGTAACAGATTTGAAACTTCTTTCAAAGTTCTACATTTTCCCTCAAAATCAGTGCAGAAAATGCCAACTCCACAGTTTCTGCATGGGCTTTCTAAAAGACTTTAGCAAACAAAAATGAGACTCTGAGGGACAGAAGTACAGTCCGGTCAATTTGTTGTACTCGTGCTGTTTTCCATTCAAGTTTATATTCTGCTTATATTGCTTATATTCCTGATATTCCTGGTGTAACAAATCAGCATTGTTAACATTAGACATTTTCCAGTAACCAAACTGTAGGTCTATCAAAAGTGCATACTTTACAGTGTTTTAAATTCTGTCTGCAAAATTGTAAGAACTTTGAGTAATTTATGCATTTTATTTTATTTTTATCATTAACTGTGCAAAATTTGTTTCCTAGTTGATAAAAATTCTAATTCAAATGGAATTTAACAAAATTTTTCCAAATATGAAGTTGGAAATTCCAACATTCTGATTTGGAATGCAGCATCAAGGTCCTAGACAACATTATCTTAGGCCAGTAGGCTAAAAGATTGACACAGAGATACAAAACAGTCACTTGTCACTGTAAACTTTTTATTTCCTCTCACAACCCAATTTACTTAGGTTCTGATCAAAATAAATATGCCGAAAAAGGTTAATAGTCTCTGGAATAACCAATAATGTTGTAATGGAAATGATCATGGGTCAGTGTTATTGTGTATTCTTGAAAGAATTCTGAAAAACTAGGAACCAGGTAGTTTTCACATGAAAAAAGATCTTTACTTTATCGTCCAGTCTGTAAATCGAGCTGAAACGCATGCTGAGTCCAGCCAACGGTTCTGCTAAACAATCAAATATGAATAACCCATTCAGAAATTTGGTTGCAAGACGTACAAAACTCCTGAACACACACACACAGAGGGTGAAACTGCAAACTTTTATAACTAATTGAACAGATCAAACTATTTCATTAAGCCAGTCTCAAAAACACTGCCATCTCCATTTCCCATATAAACATCCATTGAAATTGAAGAAGAAGGGCAAAATAAATAAATAATAAATAAATAAATAAAAATAATTCTCCAACATATGCTCCTATGAATCTGCAGAATGGCAGCAGAAGTTCCCATGGTAAATCTGTGCAGTGTTCCTACTTAAACATTTCTTCATGTGCTTTCTCTGGTATTCCCGTCCTTTTCTTTTTCCCTCTGAGGAACTCCTGCAGCTGCCCTGATGCAGATTTTTATGCACCGATAATTCATATCTCTGGCCCCTGCCCTGGAAACATTATCTAAACTGAGAGGAGAGGGAGTGTAGGAGAGGAAGTGGATGCAAGGGTAATAAAAGCAGTTTGCAACAAATGGAAAATAAAAGAATCCATTTACTCTATATTTCACATTTCAGCTCTGGATCCAGAGAGTTGCTTCCCGCGCTGGAGAACGAGTCTAGACCGCCTGTTTGACTCGCTCAGGAGTCAACGCTAGCAGACACCCACTCTGTATAAAGTAACTTGACTCTTGGAGGGTCTCAATGTGCTGTAAGTTATCGTTTACGGCTGTGGAACTGTATGACGAAGATGTCGGAAGGAATGTTCTGCAGTTTTGTGTTTGTGTATACGGTCCCCCTCTCCCCAGGGGAGGCGGAAACTGCTCTTTCACGGTTCTAAGTGTATGGTCGAGTCAACACCACCGCCCTCCGGGTCTGTTTAGCCATGCAGCGCAACCGCCGGTTCGCCGGACTTCCACTTCCTCCTCTACTTCCTGCCACTCTGTACGGTTCAAGAGGTCAAAAGGTCAGACTTTCATCTGTTCCATCTTAAGCATTTCCACAATCCATTAAACATTACTGGGGGGACGCTGAAGAGTTTTACTTACCCTGGCCTCCTTCCTTTCAAAACACAGATTATTAAATTAACATTCAGATAGATGTTTGCCTGGCTGAACCAAGAAAAAGCTGGAAAGATCAAAAGGAGGCTTTCTTTAACAGTATGTTTTTGACTGCCATTGGTTTCCAAAGGAATACAATTGGGAATTTTTACCATCACTGATGTAAAACTGATAATTTTGTTTCTTTCAAAAGTTGGCTAGGTTAATATAGTGGTTTATCGTTGTGCATATCAACAGACACTGGATTTTGTAAGCTACTCTAAACTAATGCTACAATGATGTAACTGTGTGAGAATATAATTGTACCGTAAATATAATTTCTTGCTAAACATTAATAAAAACCAGATTTAAATTTTTTTTTTAAATAAATATGAATATAACTAATATTTTTAATTTTCTTAGGAAAATATGACTATACACTATATTTCTTGTGATGTTCTGGGTAGTTGCTCGGTGGTTACTGCTTGGCCCAAGTTAAAAGAGCCCACTTTATACACTTTGGTCCTTGGATATGGCTTGTGTCCATCGTTCAATGTAAGTCTATAGATTTTTTTTTTGCCCATTTTATCACCCACCACCACAAAAAAAAAAATTAGTCTGATCCCAATTTGAGGTAACATTCATGTACATTCCTTAAGCAATAATGAATGTCAAAACTCACCATCGTACAAGTAGTCCATGCTCTAGGAAGTTCTTCAGATTGGGTAAAGTCTGACGTAGATCTGGGGTAGAGAGCCCATGCTGGTACCTCAACTGTAGAACGAAAAACACAGAGGAAATGTGTTTGTTACAACCATCATCACCTGACTGAACGATGAGTATATGATCACTACATGGCACCACCTGGGCATCGCGCCACCAGCTAGTGCAGCAGGTTAATTCATTATCCCACAGGTGCGTGCGCACACACACACACACAAATGTTTTCCATCTGCAGATGTTTAAGTTATTTAGTCTGCTTGCTGCAGAACCACTGACAGGAGACATTAACCAGCTCCTGGTTCCTGTAAGTTTCAAATTAATATTTAATAAAGATGGAAAAATAAAAAAAAGTTTTTCTTCAAAAAGTGAAATCAGTCCTAAAGATTTTAAGGGACATTCACAGCCTGCCCAGAACCAATCGAGACTGTCATGACGGACAAGACAAGTGATCAAATAAAAGAACTTAAAATAAATATTTAAACAATTTTAATTAAAAATGTTTAAATAATCATCAACCATCGTGTATAATAAATATAAATAGTATACATTTATTTTTATAAAATGAATAGAATAGAATAGAATTACGATTTCAGTTGTTTAATGGTCTGGTTACATGATACTAAGGCAGACCAGATATATAGAAATAAAAAGTGGAGTTATCTTCACATGACAATCTCATACATTTATAGCCTCGTAAACCACTGGCCAAGTCTGTGCCATTCCACAACACCTATTTCTACTGCTTTAGACTCTTTTATAGGTGAAAACAAGGGGAGAGAGCTATAGATGAGATGCACTGACAGAACAGGAAAAAGAGTAATAGAAGGTGAGGTTGTGTCAAAGAAAATATGAGACTGATCTACGTGTTCGAAGACCCAACAAGCTCGAACGTTTTATTTCCCCCTCTTGTACAATCGTTCAGTCTAATACATTGGCCATCAATGCTCTCTGACATGTTAACACCAACACACACCTACAATAATATAGCATGTGTCTATGTACAGATGGAGATGGGATGTGGGAGGGGAAAAAGACAAAGATAAGAAAAAGGAAGTGTGAGAGAAATGGCACACATCTGGAATGAATGAAAGACGGGAGGAAAAACACACACACACACACACACATGTCTGGTTCACTATCCTTGTAGGAACTCTCCATTAGGGCTGCACGACATATCGAAATTATTGAAATATCGCAAATGTAAATATCGCAATATGCATATCGCAACTCTTCAGTTCTTCTGCACACGTGCATAGCACACACACACACAGAGAGACGTGTTTCAGACCGAGTTGATTCGTCTTTCGCATCTCCTCCTTATGTTTGAACAGACACATTCACACAGAATTGTCAATAGTACCCGTCTCGACGATCATTCTCGTAAACGCAGTCAGTTATGTTTTAAATGAATGTAAACAGCTGAGAAAGAAATCGGATGTGTATCATTATACTGGATCCGTGCAGTCGGTTTTAAAGGGACAGCAGCCTATAAATACGTGCTGCTGAATATGTAACTAATGTTAATCAAACAACAAAACGGCTATAACAAAGATTAATCTAAATTTAATTCATACAGTGAACACTATGCAGTGTTATTTTACACTTAATTATTACATTTCTGTACCTGAATACTACTGTTTACGGTTCAAGAGGTCAAAAGGTCAGACTTTCATCTGTTCCCTCTTAAGCATTTCCACAATCCATTAAACATTACTGGGGGGACGCTGAAGAGTTTTACTTACCCTGGCCTCCTTCCTTTCAAAACACAGATTATTAAATTAACATTCAGATAGATGTTTGCCTGGCTGAACCAAGAAAAAGCTGGAAAGATCAAAAGGAGGCTTTCTTTAACAGTATGTTTTTGACTGCCATTGGTTTCCAAAGGAATACAATTGGGAATTTTTACCATCACTGATGTAAAACTGATAATTTTGTTTCTTTCAAAAGTTGGCTAGGTTAATATAGTGGTTTATCGTTGTGCATATCAACAGACACTGGATTTTGTAAGCTACTCTAAACTAATGCTACAATGATGTAACTGTGTGAGAATATAATTGTACCGTAAATATAATTTCTTGCTAAACATTAATAAAAACCAGATTTAAATTTTTTTTTTAAATAAATATGAATATAACTAATATTTTTAATTTTCTTAGGAAAATATGACTATACACTATATTTCTTGTGATGTTCTGGGTAGTTGCTCGGTGGTTACTGCTTGGCCCAAGTTAAAAGAGCCCACTTTATACACTTTGGTCCTTGGATATGGCTTGTGTCCATCGTTCAATGTAAGTCTATAGATTTTTTTTTTGCCCATTTTATCACCCACCACCACAAAAAAAAAAATTAGTCTGATCCCAATTTGAGGTAACATTCATGTACATTCCTTAAGCAATAATGAATGTCAAAACTCACCATCGTACAAGTAGTCCATGCTCTAGGAAGTTCTTCAGATTGGGTAAAGTCTGACGTAGATCTGGGGTAGAGAGCCCATGCTGGTACCTCAACTGTAGAACGAAAAACACAGAGGAAATGTGTTTGTTACAACCATCATCACCTGACTGAACGATGAGTATATGATCACTACATGGCACCACCTGGGCATCGCGCCACCAGCTAGTGCAGCAGGTTAATTCATTATCCCACAGGTGCGTGCGCACACACACACACACAAATGTTTTCCATCTGCAGATGTTTAAGTTATTTAGTCTGCTTGCTGCAGAACCACTGACAGGAGACATTAACCAGCTCCTGGTTCCTGTAAGTTTCAAATTAATATTTAATAAAGATGGAAAAATAAAAAAAAGTTTTTCTTCAAAAAGTGAAATCAGTCCTAAAGATTTTAAGGGACATTCACAGCCTGCCCAGAACCAATCGAGACTGTCATGACGGACAAGACAAGTGATCAAATAAAAGAACTTAAAATAAATATTTAAACAATTTTAATTAAAAATGTTTAAATAATCATCAACCATCGTGTATAATAAATATAAATAGTATACATTTATTTTTATAAAATGAATAGAATAGAATAGAATTACGATTTCAGTTGTTTAATGGTCTGGTTACATGATACTAAGGCAGACCAGATATATAGAAATAAAAAGTGGAGTTATCTTCACATGACAATCTCATACATTTATAGCCTCGTAAACCACTGGCCAAGTCTGTGCCATTCCACAACACCTATTTCTACTGCTTTAGACTCTTTTATAGGTGAAAACAAGGGGAGAGAGCTATAGATGAGATGCACTGACAGAACAGGAAAAAGAGTAATAGAAGGTGAGGTTGTGTCAAAGAAAATATGAGACTGATCTACGTGTTCGAAGACCCAACAAGCTCGAACGTTTTATTTCCCCCTCTTGTACAATCGTTCAGTCTAATACATTGGCCATCAATGCTCTCTGACATGTTAACACCAACACACACCTACAATAATATAGCATGTGTCTATGTACAGATGGAGATGGGATGTGGGAGGGGAAAAAGACAAAGATAAGAAAAAGGAAGTGTGAGAGAAATGGCACACATCTGGAATGAATGAAAGACGGGAGGAAAAACACACACACACACACACACATGTCTGGTTCACTATCCTTGTAGGAACTCTCCATTAGGGCTGCACGACATATCGAAATTATTGAAATATCGCAAATGTAAATATCGCAATATGCATATCGCAACTCTTCAGTTCTTCTGCACACGTGCATAGCACACACACACACAGAGAGACGTGTTTCAGACCGAGTTGATTCGTCTTTCGCATCTCCTCCTTATGTTTGAACAGACACATTCACACAGAATTGTCAATAGTACCCGTCTCGACGATCATTCTCGTAAACGCAGTCAGTTATGTTTTAAATGAATGTAAACAGCTGAGAAAGAAATCGGATGTGTATCATTATACTGGATCCGTGCAGTCGGTTTTAAAGGGACAGCAGCCTATAAATACGTGCTGCTGAATATGTAACTAATGTTAATCAAACAACAAAACGGCTATAACAAAGATTAATCTAAATTTAATTCATACAGTGAACACTATGCAGTGTTATTTTACACTTAATTATTACATTTCTGTACCTGAATACTACTGTTTATTTTATCTATGCTTGTAAGTTGTGTATTTCTTTTTTCTCTCTTTTTTTTTACCGACTGTTCACTTCTCAGACTATAGTTTTTGCTGTGGTATATGAAGTAGTACTTAAAGTGTGTGGAAAGCAAAGTTACAATGATATAAAATTAGTGTCATTAATTTTTTTGTTTGTATGTTCACACTGATGTTTAAATTACATTTTCTGATTTGTGACATTACTTTTTAAGCAATGCTAAAACACTGCTGGTCACTTTCAGAAGTTATAGTGATTCTTTATTTTCCAAGAAAGAATGTGAAACAAATTGGTTATATAATTTTCATTTTTAAATATTTTAAAATATCCTTTAAATAGATTTGACACACTTTAAGCAATGTCGTATCGCATATCGAATATCGCATTTTTTAACAAGGTTAAAAAAAACAAGGTTTTTCTTCAATATCGCACAGCCCTACTCTCCATAGGTGTAATGGGTTTTATACTGTACAAACTGTATTTTCTATTGCCCTACACCTAAACCTACCCCTCACAGAAAACTTTCTGCATTTTTACAATCTCAAAAAAACTCATTCTGTATGATTTATAAGCTATTGTACCCATGGGGACCTCAATTTAGGTCCCAACGGTGACACAAGTCCCCATGAGTTGGTGTGTATTCAGGTTTAAGTCCCCACCAGTATAGAAAAACATGTACACACACACCCCTCTTCCCAAGAAGCAAGATTTTCTCTCTGGCCCATGTCAATCACACAACTGTCTTCAGTGTACAATCAGAATGAGAATCAACAAAGTAACAGTTCTCTCAGAAAAACATGAGTGAAAAGCAAGAAAAGCAAGTGCATGAGGTCTCAAGGGGAACAAATGTATTAAGGACACTCTTTGACAAACATCTGGTTTATCTTTATAAACACCTTCTGCATATCTTTATAAAACCTGATCAATCATAATAGCACCATAGTGACAGATGATCCACATGTGATTTCAATTACAACTGATACTGCTGCCACGATGACACTCCTGCAGGCCAAGAATTCAATAGGGATACGAGGGGAGAGAGAAAATGAGAGACAAATACTGTGGAAAATGGAGTAGGTGATAACTAATGACAAAATCGAGCAAAAGCCATTTCCTTTAGGTGGTTCGCCAGTGCTCTCTAGTCACAAAAAAATCTGTTTATTTCACAATACTGTGGACACAGCTTCTTCAGCTCACCTGTAAAACTATAAAAATAAAAATAAAAAGTGCTGCTAATAGAGATAAGAACAAACAAAAGACAGGATATTAACTTCTTGGACCCTGTTCCCACCAAAATTGAATACGTTTTAAAGTAGAGAGTGAGATGTGTTTGGGTTCACTTTACTTTGGGGACAAAATAAAATATATAATATATAAAATAATAAATAATAAATAAAAAATTCTATATGTAGTTTTAAATTAATTGTATTTTATAGAGATTTTATTCTCAATTGTTTTCAATTATCGTATTATTATGTTTTTATTTTAGAAATATATACTTTTAATCCTTACCCTCATAAATTCTTAGGTTAAAAGTTAAAGAAAAAAAGAAAAAAAATTTTAAACTAAACTAAATGCTACAAATGTACTTCATGTAACCTAATGAAATGGATATTCATTTTGAGATTTACTAAAGATCCCATTAAACAGTGTTTACATCTAAATAAAATATAAATGAAATGAAATAAAAATAAGGAAATGTACAATTAAATATACAATAACAACAGATATACGTGAACCGTGCTGGCAAAATGAGTCGGAATGAGCAAATTTTCAAAAATTAGTTCTCTTCATTTTCACATTCTACATTAAAATAACAATGATATATAACTTGTTGGAATCGGGCAAAAACTGACTGAGCTACCGCCGTTTGAAGGCGATAGAGTCAGCAAAGTCAATATTGAGGAATAATCGAGTTTAAGTTTTTTTTTAAACTAAACTAAATGCTACAAATGTACTTCATGTAACCTAATGAAATGGATATTCATTTTGAGATTTACTAAAGATCCCATTAAACAGTGTTTACATCTAAATAAAATATACATGAAATGAAATAAAAATAAGGAAATGTACAATTAAATATACAATAACAACAGATATACGTGAACCGTGCTGGCAAAATGAGTCGGAATGAGCAAATTTTCAAAAATTAGTTCTCTTCATTTTCACATTCTACATTAAAATAACAATGATATATAACTTGTTGGAATCGGGCAAAAACTGACTGAGCTACCGCCGTTTGAAGGCGATAGAGTCAGCAAAGTCAATATTGAGGAATAATCGAGTTTAAGTTTTCTGAAGGTTCCAAAGCAAAATCACAGAGCAACCTTGCATATTTTCCTCCAATTCTTTTCTTAATAATAATTACTATATTAATCACAATATAGCTGTTTTTTTTATCTTTGTTTTTAAAAATAAGATGCAAAGATGCAAATAAACTGTAGTTTAATCAAGAGTAGCGAATGATTCCCTCTTTTCTTTTAATGTTCGATTAACATCGAGACAGATCAATATTGTGACCTACTGTAATGCATGGATCTAATATAATGTTACACATCAGATTTTTCCCCAACCATTAACTAAACGTTCATGTAAGACATAACAGTGTGAATCTCGCCAAGATATATTTCGCAATAATGTACTTTATAGGGAGATCGTGCAAATGTCAGTATGGGTTTGAAAATCATATTTTACTGGTTCAGACTCATGTCATACAGAATTCGCTATGAATATTCATAAAGCTGGAATGCTGCGCTTTGTAACGATATATCCTACAACTTGTGGTGAGAAGCAGCAGCAGTCGTCCAGAAGTGAGCAGAGAAAAAGGTACTCCTCTCAGAAATCGTATAAATAAAGATCATTTTGGACGTATAAATAAAGATCACTATTTGAAGCATTGAGATCACTAGAAGAGGGCTTAATGAACTCATTTTTGTGAAAACCTCAATTCGACCAAAACTGACATTTTTCACCTCTTTTGCCTATAGCTCAATATTAGATTCATTCATTCACGCATTCAGACTCATTTTGCCAGCACGGGTCACATATATCCATTATCAATCAATATGATAAAAAAAATAAAAAGTTAGCCGTTATGATACCAAAACAATGTTAACATATTATAGTGTTAGTTTGCAGCATAACATCATTTCGATACCCAAGACTTTGTTTTCACTGCGCTATTTCTGTTTGCCTCCCTAGAGCAGTTTGACATCACTGTGAGTAATATGCAGTTTCTTTTCAACAAATGACCCCTGGAATCTACCTTTTGTTTCTTTATAGAGGGCACTGCTCCAAATTTCCACTGCTGATGAAATGGTCAGTTCCTCACAGAACTAACAGCCTTATTCATTCATGGATAAAAGTACACCTCTTGGCTTTGACCAGATGACCATGTGCTGGGTTCCGCATGTGGACCAAAAGGACAAATGTCTTTGGAAGTATGTGCCAACAGCAACAGCATTCCGTATTAGAATCAGAACGGGGTGTACCACTTATGCCTGGCCGACTGCCTAAAACCATATTTGTTCAGTGTTTCTCTGACAAAGATACTGATTAGATTAAACCCAAAATTCACTGAGAGTTTCTAGAAAAGTGAAACTGAAAAAGAAAGAGGGCGGACATGGTTGAATAGCCAAACACACAATCCAATCCGACCCCCTCGTAAAGTGTTGACTCGGCATGAACGTTTTTATGAACTGTCTCTAATGCTTGGAAAACGTGGCTTTCGCTTTGTGGTGAAGACGACGATCATAATCAGTTTGTCTAATGAGCTTCCCTGATGAGGAGTCTATAGGTCTGTTCCAAAATCTGAAAAATGCAAGCTTTGCAGACAGAAGATACCTTGTTTCGGACAAATTTCAATAGTAGTTTTGTGTAATTAAAAATGTATTATTTTACCTAATATTTGAGTGCAATGTGCTTTTACCTTTATTAGTGTATCACACCACTTAGCAAACTCAAAGCTCTACTGAATCAGTTGTATCGAGTCTTCAATGAAAAGCGCTATTTGTATGGCATGTGAAGTTGCTCCCCTTTTAGAGAATCACAAAACAGCTATGTATGATATTCCATGATGGCTTTAATCCTCCCTTAGTACGCAGAATACGGTGCACTAGGTTTTCACTTTACACAATTTTTAACAGTACTTTACAAAATTGAATTAAATTTACACTACTGATCAAAAGTGTCTAAATGTATCAAGGTTTTCACAAAAACATATAGCAGCACAACTGTTATCAACACTGATAATAACAATAATAATAATAATAATAATTTCTCGAGCACTAAATCAGCATATTAGAACGATCTCTGAAGGATCGTGTGACGCTGAAGACTGGAGTAATGGCTGCTAAAAAATTAAATTTTGAAATATTCACATAGAAAAGGGTTATTTTCAATTATAATAATATTTCACAGTAGTACTGTTTTTGCTCTATTTTTGATCAAATAAATGAAGGCTAGGGGAAAATAAACAACGTCCGTCAAAATGTTTTTTTAAATCTTACCGACCCCAAACCTTTGAACGGTGGGGTATATTTATTTCATAAATCAACATTTCTCTCACTTTGTCTGCCATCTTTGATTTATTTCACTGAGTTTGTTGCAATGCACTATGGGATTGTTTTTTCTGTGAAAGATGTGTGGTGCTGCTTTAGTATTTAGCCAAAAGCAAGTAACATAACTAACTTGCCTGTCTTTGCATTGGGAACGGGCCCATGATGCCTTAACATACTGTCTCCGTAGGCAGCACACTAGCTATGGAACAGAGCATTTGTGTGTGTACTCATTCAAGGACTGTAATTCTTCCAAAACTGAGAACTGAAATGCAGCCAAGGGTGCTGATCTGAAACCCGATAGGAAGCTCAAGGAAGAGCGGAATGGTGACATCATTGGATCGAAAGGGGCACAATCGCAATTGTTTTGACTGTAGGGTTGCGTCAGTGAATGTGTGTGTGTGTGTGTGTGTGTGTCCTAGAGTACCATTGTGAGTGCCTCCTCCATCTGCAAGCCAACCCTTCTCATATCACGTAAACAACAAAATCCCTTTTTATTCACGCATATACAAGCATATACAGTGGGTACGGAAAGTATTCAGACCCCCTTAAATTTTTCACTCTTTGTTATATTGCAGCCATTTGCTAAAATCATTTAAGTAAATTTTTTTTCCTCATTAATGTACACACAGCACCCCATATTGACAGAAAAACACAGAATTGTTGACATTTTTGCAGATTTATTAAAAAAGAAAAACTGAAATATCACATGGTCCTAAGTATTCCGACCCTTTGCTGTGACACTCATATATTTAACTCAGGTGCTGTCCATTTCTTCTGAGCATCCTTGAGATGGTTCTACACCTTCATTTGAGTCCAGCTGTGTTTGACTATACTGATTGGACTTGATTAGGAAAACCACACACCTGTCTATATAAGACCTTACAGCTCACAGTGCATGTCAGAGCAAATGAGAATCATGAGGTCAAAGGAACTGCCTGAAGAGCTCAGAGACAGAATTGTGGCAAGGCACAGATCTGGCAAAGGTTACAAAAAAATTTCTGCTGCACCTAAGGTTCCTAAGAGCACAGTGGCCTCCATAATCCTTAAATGGAAGACGTTTGGGACAACCAGAACCCTTCCTAGAGCTGGCAACCTATCAACCACTTAGCAAGAGACTAGCAAGTGCATAGCAACACACTTAAAAATACATACGGAACAACTTAGTAATCTGCATAGCAATGTTCTATAACAACCCAGAACCAAAGCCAAAACCCTAGCAACCACACAGCATATCAGCACCTTAGCAGCCACAAAACAACATACTAAAATCAACTGCATTGTAATGGCATATTAACCAACAAAAACAATCAAGAAACTACATAGCATCAGCCTAGAAACCACATAGCAACATGATAAAAACACAAACACAGCTGGACTCAAATGAAGGTGTAGAACCATCTCAAGGATGATCAGAAGAAATGGACAGCACCTGAGTTAAATATATGGGTGTCACAGCAAAGGGTCTGAATACTTAGGACCATGTGATATTTCAGTTTTTCTTTTTTAATAAATCTGCAAAAATGTCAACAATTCTGTGTTTTTCTGTCAATATGGGGTGCTGTGTGTACATTAATGAGGAAAAAAATTAACTTAAATGATTTTAGCAAATGGCTGCAATATAACAAAGAGTGAAAAATTTAAGGGGGTCTGAATACTTTCCGTACCCACTGTAAACTGACAAAAGGCAAGATATGTCTTACACTTTAAAAACTCAAGTAGCATGTCAATAATTCAACTAGAAGTCATTAATAATCACCCACTCATTCCCTGGGGCAGCCTGCCCCTACATAGCAATGCATTATGGGAAGAAATCTGCTCCTGCAATCTTGCAAATCAAAGGCATTTGGCATGCACATTTGACTTCATTACTGCCTTTGTTCATCCTTACAATTTTTGCTACATGTGTTTAAGAGTCGAGCACATCTGGCCTGCGAGCCCCTTGCTGGTGTGCTGCACAACGGAGGTATGCGCGCTCCTCTTTCCCCAGTGTGCTCTGTATTACGCCTTAGCTAGAGCTGCAGCGTTTGTGAATTGCTTTTGGCAAAGAATGCTGGAATTGATTATAGTGTAAACCTGGACATAAAGTATTTTTAAGCAAACAACTGCCCTTTCTCCCTCCCAAAGCTCAGGGACAAACAAATAAATAAACGTGCCATCGGCGAAGACAGTAGGAGCATCTTGGGGAACTTGGAACTGTGCAGACCGGCACGTCGGTCTTAATTAAAAGCGACAGCCTGACCTACTGACAAGTTGAAGCAACAAACAGAGCAGCGGGTGGCACTGGATTCTCACAAACGGAGATTTGGAAATGTGTGAAGAGAAGAGAGAGATCAACATGACAGTATATTCAGTTTCTCTTTCGCACCGCAGACAGCTCTAAATCAAAGCGGCTGTTGACAGACGCAGAGCAAAGAGAATTGTGGGTGAATAATGTGTTGTTGGTGTAACGGCTGTATCTGCTGTGATTTAAAAGCTTGGTGAGGATTTCGATAAACATTATAGCAGTGCAGGGCCATTTGAAAGTAAGTGAAAGCTACTGAATAACAGAAAGAACCCACAAATTTAGCGGATATGAAGATTCAATACACAAACGATTAATTTTTTATAAAGCGAATGGTATACAGACCTTTCTTATAGTTTCTTTTCTCCCTTGTGGTTCTTTCGGTTGTTGTTGGTGCCTTTTTGTTCTCAATGGTGGTATTGAATTCAGGGAATATGAGAATTAAAATAAAGTTGCGGATGTATGCTGCGTACAAATGAAAGCGTTATAGGAACTCTCATCTGCAGTGTCTCCATCTTGACCCAGGCGCTCCAGACTCGTACCGCACATTCTCCAGACTCGGCTCAACCAAGGTTCTTGAATTTATTCTATGGATGTGAACAGCCACATAAATGAAATGTCCAGATTGGTTGTGGATAAAAGACAGGTGGTTTTCCAACTGCAGGTTTGAAAAGGTGCATGGGATACTACAGCAAACGAACAGTTCTTGGTGTCCCAGTAACACGAAAAGCTCTGGAATGAGTTAGGTCACGACTTCAACATTTCTAACATACTGATCAAACTTAATAGCATGCAAATGTGGTGGTATAGAATATTGATATGGAAGAAAGCTACTTTTTCCAAGTTTGACATTTTCTGTCAAAATTTTACATTAACTTAAAACTGATGAACTGCAAAACTTGAATTGCTGGAGACTGCATCTACCAGCATTCCCTATTAGACTATCATTCTTAATTTAACATGCAAAACTAAATAATAATAATAATAATAATAATGTTATAAAAATGTAATTCAGTGATAAGAATTACATAAAAGTATTATAAAATATATAAAAATAAAAATGTTTTATATTACAAAACTATATA
>NW_015505211.1:3023280-3026306 GCF_001515645.1 Sinocyclocheilus grahami
CTGTATATATATATATATATATATATATAATACATACAAAGTAATATAAAAAATGTGAAGTAAATAAAAAGTATTAACATAACAATATATTATAATAAAATACAATACAATACAATATAATATAATGTTTAAATAAAGAAAAAAATGGAAAAATATAAGAATTCTAGAAGTGGACTTTTAAACTTAAAAAAGAAATGACCCAGGATATGAAAACTGCGTCCCACATGAAGCCTTTTTGTTCCATCAGAGGTTGTGTTGATGAGGGTTTTGTCATCAAAAAAGTCACAACAGTTCAATGCAAAGAGGTGCCTAGAATCTCTTGACAACACATCGAAGCAGATGCTTGGGAGGGTCGGAAATTAGCAAGGCTATAACTTTTCATCAGCGGAGTATTTTTACAAACGTAAATGGCCGTGCAGCAACTCGGGATCCAAACTCTAGAGATCTCTGAGATTCAAACCCATGCAGTGAGCTATTGCAGTAAATTACAATATAAACCGAATCATTTACATATAGATGAGAACATTCCCTTCTTGCCCGGTTTCGTAAAAAATAGAAGTGGGGAATGGTTTTGCTGGTTGGCCGAGATCTTGCCCCCCCCAAGGGATGGTAATCAGGGGCCCTGGATGGTCTTCTATTAGTCTGCTTATGAGGGGCCGGCACAGGTGTTATCCTTATGTTACTCACCCAGGTCAGAGATACAAAGAGGCCAGGACCACACTATGGGCGTAGACTCACATAAAGACACGCAAAAACCTCTCAAAGTGGCTCAAAGGCTGCAATGAATCATCAATTTTTGAATGTTCTCAATTTGGTTTTTGCTCATGGTCTAACTTCCTTTTCTCATTTGATATGCAAGGCATACAAAGATCAATCTTGTTGTTGTCCATTAAATTGTGGACTTGCTCTAACCTTGAATAGAAAGCATTTCTGAAGAAATTCTGAGATGTCTCCTCAGATTTGACTACTTAGAGGGTCATTCCTTGAAAATTAATAGATGAGGGAGAACAATTTTGACAAGCCTTGGCACTGACCACTACTATTTACTTATACCCACTCCAACCCTGAATTTTAGGAAGTTTAGAAAGAGACAGGCCTTCATTTAGTTGGCCAAATGCCTGTATAATTCTGTTTGCTGAGAGTTCCCTATAGTTCAAATGTGGTACTGGTCTACATGTTGTACTGATAAGCCTTAATATAACTCATCATTATCTGGGTTACTCTGGATTCTTACTAGCTTTGCCAAAGTCATTGTGACTCCAAGGCCTACCTGTTTGGCATTGGGACCAGAAACATGCTTGCGTAAAACGGTACAACATAAAGGCACCATATTGTTTGGGTTATTCAGAAGAAAGGTATGCATATTTTAGCTATTGCTAATGCACACACCGAGTATATGTTCCTAAGGATTTGAAGGTAAATACAACCTTGAGATGTTTGAGTTCTTGGCTTTGGTGGGGCAAAGTTCTAGTTTTGAAACATCAAAAGAAACTCAAAGTGCTCTCGGAACGTTCCTCATTGTGTCCGAGGCCAACATGGGAGTGTAAATATATGCAACACCCAAGCCATCACCAAACGTCTAAGCAACTATTCTGAATGGATGTTCAGACTTGGCCACTTGTTAAATGCAGGGCTTTGGCCTCACAGTACAGCTGAAGTCTCCAAAACAAAATGAAGCAGGTTTATGTAAACCACAGAAACAGCTTGAAAACACATGCTAGGCGCTCTGGCTGCAATGCTAACAAAATTAGCCATGAAAACTCTCAATGGAGTGTGGCCATGAAGATGCCTCTGAGCTATTCTCCATCCAGATAACTCGCTAGTTTTTAAGCCTATCAAAATCTCGCATATCAGACCAGCATGTGGATAATATTACCATTGCAATACGATACACACACAAAAAAAGTATAGAGATGTAATACAATTCAGAAAGAAAATGACCTGTACACAAACTTGCTGAAATTAAAACTTTTTACACACTGTTGAAAAAAAAAAATATATATATAATCTATTATATATGTACACATATACATAAATATTTATATAAACAGTAAAGTTAAATACAGTTGATCAGTTAACAACTGTTGTAATCTTTAAGCCTAGTTTCCTCAACACTGTCGATGACAGCCGTTGAAAAGGTCAGCAAATATGAGAACAGAAGATTTTTACAAGGACTTAATATTGGATTTAGAGCGATTACGCTGAAATGTGCTTTCTTGATTGACAAATAAGCTCATGCCAATTCACACTACTACTTTTGAGAGGTGAGGAAAAAAGATAAATTTAGTGGAAGGAGACACAAGCCCTTAATGTTTCACAGTCCTTGACCCTTATATCTCAAGCCCTCTGTAACACTTTCTACCACGTCTTTCCCTCTCTACCAATACTTATTTTCCTTCCTCTCTTTCTGTCCAATCCCATAATAATAAAACACAGGTGTGGTTATATATACCGGTCGGATAGCCAGATGCTAACAAGCTTAATTCGAAACATTTCCAGCTCTTCCGTTACTCAACCTTACACTTTATTGAGTATCATATGGACACGTTACAGAGACAACATATTTACATAATTACGAGAAAGGCTTACTGAGACGAATGGGAAATTTAATTTGGAGACCATGGGTAACAAGGGCCCGCTGTGCTTCCAGGCCCTCGTGTGACAGACAAACACACCAATGCTGCAGTATAACAGGACTATAACTAGACTGACATGCTTCAGTTTTAGACGTGTGCATACTTTTCGTTCTTTCATACGATAATACAATAAAGGGTTGTCCCAAAATTTGTCAATCAATAGTTATGCGGTATTATCGCCATACATATATATATACACACACACACACACACACACATACATATACATAAATTGGTGGCTGACTAAATACTTTTTTCCCCCACTTTATATATAATTTGTGTATGTATGTGTTACGATATAACAAACGAGGTCATATTCAGAAGACAATGAAACTGAAACCAAATAGCGTTGAAACAGGAAGTGAAGTAAACAGAAGAGAATGACAAAAT
>NW_015505211.1:3026340-3035445 GCF_001515645.1 Sinocyclocheilus grahami
GTTCTAGACGGGCTGTCAGTCAGTGCAGTTACAGTGTTGCGCCACAAGGTGGTGGAAAGGGACTGTCATTCAACTACACGTCCAAAAACGCTGATTCATTTATTTAAAGAGAGGTAATGAAACATGCTGTTGAAATCATTTTAACTTTGAGCGCCACTTTAGAAGGCTCAGCTGACCAGCTATGCTTCGGTGCTAAGACAGAGATTTCGCTTTCCTTGGACATGACAACATATTTTCACAAATATATATGACTCGGCCTGGAGGACAGACGCAAGTAATCGCACACGCTCAGTCGATCTCTCTCTCTGATTCACTGTATGTTTAGGCTTAAGTGCAAATTTACGGCGCCTCTGTACAAATCAGCATGGTACACATTATGTTATCATTACTAACTTGTTTAATATTCAGTCCACATGCATGAAGTGTAAAACGAGAAGGGCATAACCTTACGAAAAAATAAAACACGCAAAAATCGCGGTTGCTGCAGTTCTTGCATTCCTCTGCAGTTTCCTCGTCAATAGCGCGGTATGGCAATATTGCAGTTATCGTGACAGCCCTACTAGTTACTCTTTCTGAAAACAACACTTTCACATACAAAAAGGTATATTCATCATTATTTGCTTTTTGCAATAAATAAATACATAATTTTAAGTTATGTTTATCTATCTGCTGAGAATAACATCATAGACATAAATTATTTTTACTTCACTCATCGCACTTATGACATAAGTCGTAAGTCCTGAAACTGGTCAGGTTGTGTCTTGAGTCTCTGTTGTGAATGTATATAAAACCTAACAGTGTAAACAACTCATAGGGTGCACTGACACCAGTCAGAGCAGTTGCCTTCTGAGGGGTCCCAGAGCCATCACTGGTGTCGTAAACTTGAATGAATGGAGTAACACCAGCCCGTGTTAACCCAAGGTGGGGTAACTCTAAACCAACATTGCACTCTAAGGGGTCACAGTAACCTGTTAACACCATAGTGACAAACAAAGACAGCCATCCCATCAAGTGGGGATAGAGGGGCCTACAACTTGAACCATTCACAAAGTGTGTGCATTTCTTAAACTGTCTACAAGAAAATTCTTACTATATTACTGTATTTACAGTCTGGTCAAACGGGAATTAATAGGACAGTGCCTCTGGATTCGACTTTTATAACCCAATATGGAAAGATGGATTCATTCCGGAAACCCACACAGAACGAAAAACACTAATTTAGGTGTAACAGCCAAATAAAGCCATTAAAACATTTTAATTTAAGCCAAAAGGTCTGGCGTGGTCATAATCACACTTTGCAATTTGGAATAGAACTTGTTGAGGGTCTCTTTATTGGGCCTGTTATTCTAGGGCAGAGGATTGGCTCCATAAAGGGCACGGGAAAAAACATGACACAGAGCAGCTGTAAAACGCCCAATCCGAACACAATCACTTCTTATTGCAATAAACCTTCCATTCTCCCATTCAGTTGTGCTCTCCCCTCTAATTCTGCTTTAATTGAGGGACTTTATGACGGTGGATCGTGTAAAAGCCTCTCAGCAAAGGTCAAAGGTTAGTGCTCAAGTTCTGAATGGTGCACATTCCTGTCCATCTCTCTTGGTGACGACACCTGTTTCTTTGGTGTAATAAGAGGTAAAATAAACATTTCTGGTGTCAATGAAGAGGTTTTTGAGTATTATTAAAGGGGCTGTAATGATATACAAGACAAAAAAGGTTAAGATCAATTAATCTGACGTTGAAATGAAGCCCCCACAGCACTGACATAATTTATGGTGATGTTATGAGCGGTTGCCAGGACAAACAGTTAATATAACCTAAAAACAATAGACAAAGGATCCATCAAAGCCAAGAGACTCCTGAAAGAGGTCATTCCAAATCCGAGATGAGGGAATTTCTGCAGTAAACACTTCAAACCGGAAATTTCAAGGTATTTTACACCAATGATAGTGAGATAGCAAGTTTTATCATTGTAATTGCAGTTCAGGCTAAAGGGTGCTGACAACCTCCTGTTTTGAGATGATGAAAGGTCTGCTTTTTGCTTTTTTGGAGTTTAACACCAGGCTGTGCGTTCCTGAACAGCATTTCTGGCGTGTGGCTCAAAGAGCAATCTCTCAACGCAGGTATGTCAGTCTGTGCCTCCTTAAAGACAAAACAAACACAGATACTGTATGAAGCTCCATAAGGCCCATTGTGATTGTTTTCTAATCATTGTTTTTTTTTTCTAATTCTATGTTTTCTAACACACAAAAGCAGTACTGTAAATTATTCTGGGTCAGGGGAGAGTTAAAGTTAATCGTACTTGAAAAGTATATTTTTAAAGACAATTATTTTGGGGTTGGTGTGTGTAGAGAATGTTCTATGAGTGTGTTTACTGTACATTATGTTCAAAGTACAAAAAAAGAGAGAGAAAAAAACCAAAATAAAAAAGAGCGATAAAAACTAAAATAATTTCTAAAAAAGTAAATGTGTTTAAATTCTACAAAATGGAATCTGATCAAAATAAAATTACCTGTAAAACTAAATAATTATATTAAATTTGAAAAATAAAACAAAAACAAGGAAATCTGATAAAAATAAAATTACTTTAAAAAATCTTTTAGGCATAAGGTTAGGGTTTGGATGTAAGATTATCTGTGAAATAATTATTCAATTTACATATGCAAATAAAATATGAATGACATGTCAGTGATTGGATACAGCATGGTCCAAAAGTCTGAGACCAACCACAATATAAAAAATGTATTAATTAATTAAAAAGAAATATTCAAACATGTTTTAGATTTGGATGTAAGATTGTATGTGGAAAAATTATGTATTAAGCATTAAAGCAAAAAACTATGCATTATGTATTTTGAGATTTTCGCACCCTGCTTTAACGGTGTCGGTCTGCATACTATGCAGGTGCATCTCAATAAATTAGAATGTCGCGGAAAAGTTCATTTATTTCAGTAATTTAACTCAAATTGTGAAACTCCTGTATTAAATAAATTCAATGCACACAGACTGAAGTAGTTTAAGTCTTTGGTTCTTTCTAATCTCAACAAATTAGAATATGGTGACATGCCAATCAGCTAATCAACTCAAAACACCTGCAAAGTTTTCCTGAGCCTTCAAAATGGTCTCTCAGTTTGGTTCACTAGGCTACACAATCATGGGGAAGACTGCTGATCTGACAGTTGTCCAGAAGACAATCATTGACACCCTTCACAAGGAGGGTAAGCCACAAACATTCATTGCCAAAGAAGCTGGCTTTTCACAGAGTGCTGTATCCAAGCATGTAAACAGAAAGTCTAGAAGGTCCAAAGTCCTCTTTTCAGATGAGAGCAAGTTTTGTATTTCATTTGGAAACCAAGGTCCTAGAGTCTGGAGGAATGGTGGAGAAGCTCATAGCCCAAGTTGCTTGAAGTCCAGTGTTAAGTTTCCACAGTCTGTGATGGCTTGGTCATAATCACACTTTGCAATTTGGAATAGAACTTGTTGAGGGTCTCTTTATTGGGCCTGTTATTCTAGGGCAGAGGATTGGCTCCATAAAGGGCACGGGAAAAAACATGACACAGAGCAGCTGTAAAACGCCCAATCCGAACACAATCACTTCTTATTGCAATAAACCTTCCATTCTCCCATTCAGTTGTGCTCTCCCCTCTAATTCTGCTTTAATTGAGGGACTTTATGACGGTGGATCGTGTAAAAGCCTCTCAGCAAAGGTCAAAGGTTAGTGCTCAAGTTCTGAATGGTGCACATTCCTGTCCATCTCTCTTGGTGACGACACCTGTTTCTTTGGTGTAATAAGAGGTAAAATAAACATTTCTGGTGTCAATGAAGAGGTTTTTGAGTATTATTAAAGGGGCTGTAATGATATACAAGACAAAAAAGGTTAAGATCAATTAATCTGACGTTGAAATGAAGCCCCCACAGCACTGACATAATTTATGGTGATGTTATGAGCGGTTGCCAGGACAAACAGTTAATATAACCTAAAAACAATAGACAAAGGATCCATCAAAGCCAAGAGACTCCTGAAAGAGGTCATTCCAAATCCGAGATGAGGGAATTTCTGCAGTAAACACTTCAAACCGGAAATTTCAAGGTATTTTACACCAATGATAGTGAGATAGCAAGTTTTATCATTGTAATTGCAGTTCAGGCTAAAGGGTGCTGACAACCTCCTGTTTTGAGATGATGAAAGGTCTGCTTTTTGCTTTTTTGGAGTTTAACACCAGGCTGTGCGTTCCTGAACAGCATTTCTGGCGTGTGGCTCAAAGAGCAATCTCTCAACGCAGGTATGTCAGTCTGTGCCTCCTTAAAGACAAAACAAACACAGATACTGTATGAAGCTCCATAAGGCCCATTGTGATTGTTTTCTAATCATTGTTTTTTTTTTCTAATTCTATGTTTTCTAACACAAAAAAGCAGTACTGTAAATTATTCTGTTAAAGTTAAAGTTAATCATACTTGAAAAGTATATTATTAAAGACAATTATTTTGGGGTTGGTGTGTGTAGAGAATGTTCTATGAGTGTGTTTACTGTACATTATGTTCAAAGTACAAAAAAAGAGCGAAAAAAAAAACAAAATAAAAAAGAGCGATAAAAACTAAAATAATTTCTAAAAAAGTAAATGTGTTTAAATTCTACAAAATGGAATCTGATCAAAATAAAATTACCTGTAAAACTAAATAATTATATTAAATTTGAAAAATAAAACAAAAACAAGGAAATCTGATAAAAATAAAATTACTTTAAAAAATCTTTTAGGCATAAGGTTAGGGTTTGGATGTAAGATTATCTGTGAAATAATTATTCAATTTACATATGCAAAAAAAATATGAATGACATGTCAGTGATTGGATACAGCATGGTCCAAAAGTCTGAGACCAACCACAATATAAAAAATTTATTAATTAATTTAAAAGAAATATTCAAACATGTTTTAGATTTGGATGTAAGATTGTATGTGGAAAAATTATGTATTAAGCATTAAAGCAAAAAACTATGCATTATGCATTTTGAGATTTTCGCACCCTGCTTTAACGGTGTCGGTCTGCATACTATGCAGGTGCATCTCAATAAATTAGAATGTCACGGAAAAGTTCATTTATTTCAGTAATTTAACTCAAATTCAGTACTATAAGAAATAGTGAACAGTGAGATAAGCCAACATTGATACCCCGAAGTATCTGAGGCAGGAGATTGTGGTCTGCTTCAGAACAGCCGCAGCACAAAGTCCACATTATACCTCCCGAAAGAACAACACTTCACCAAGAGCTCCTGTATCACAGCTTGAAAAAAGGAAAATCAAAAACAGGAACAAATATCAAACCAAATATTTTTACAAGGAAAACAGCAGCCCTTTCAGCACTTCTATACAACTATCGAATATCCATCCACATATACATACCCAAACAAACCTACTGATGTTAGGAGACTCTAGCAAGCTCCAATGAAGCAATGAAGCAATGAAGACTTATCTCTTCCAAAGCCTTTTGTGTCAAGAATCTGTGATTTCAAGAAAGAAAACACTCCCAGGATTTGTCCAGCTAAAGTATGGCGTAATCTTTGAAGATAAAACAATTTATTTTTCTTTTGTGAAAAGAAAAGTGCAAAAACAAGAGCCAGTTATATAAGTGAACAAAAGCAGGAGCTTTAGATAAGTTTCCACAATTCCTGTTTGTGCAATACCTCAGATGGAGATCACTGCCAAACACCTCTATTGTACTTATCAAAACTAAATAATACATATGTGAACATTTACTTTAGAGAACATAAATAATGAAATATTCTGATTAGGTCTGCGTATCATAGTTCAGGATCTCAGGATCTCTTCAAAGGTCTCTAAATTGTTGACTTTTTGGGAATTTTTTAAGACTCTTTCTCCCAGTCCAGCTCATAATCACTCTTAAAAGATTAGTTAAAAGCTTGTACAGGTTAACATCAAATAGAAAGTAAATTATACCTGCCTAAGACTCCATGATCTTTCCAATACACAGACTAATCCCTGAGAGACTGAGATCAATTCCAAGCCGAGATCAGTTTCCTAATGCTACCGCTCTGACTACATCCTGGACCCACACGGCAAATGTGGGCATTTTCGTGGGCAGACCTAGAGATGGCAGAGACTAAACACAAAGTTTCCATTCTCCCCTTCCTGAAAAACAAGAAGAAAGGTACAGGTAGAGAGAGAAAAAAAATGGAGGGAGGATTGAGATTAAGGGCTAAACCTTCCGATCAACTCCACGTCTGAAACAGAGTCGGCCATTATTCTTGCCCCTGGCTGCAACTTCAGAAAGCAATTCGAAAGGAGACCATGCCAATATGGTTAGCAGCAAAAACTAAAACAGAGGCGACTACTATAAAGTCGCAAATTATGAATAACGTCCTGCATTTTTCCGCTTCTGACACCTACATGTCCAGGCCAAATCCCACTGCGTGTCCTGGTAATGGTGATTTGGTTAATGGCCATTGGTGGAAACAGGACTTGGCCAGCAGCTCTGAGCAGAAAAAGACTAATGAGGAGAATATGAAAGAGCCAGTGCATAATGACTACATATTCCTTGAGTCATTTAACACATTGCAGCTCTTACCACGTTATTCTACTTCTGCGCTATACCAGGGAAGAACTGATATAGACATTTTAGCCACTTGTCAATAGCCAATAACTATTTTGTATTTGCATTATGATTGCTTGCATTATAATTTCATAAATTATTATACATATATTAAAAAGTGTTAACAATAAAGCTGCAGAATATTTGAGAATATCACAATGTAAAACACACAATGTTTCAAGCAAAATTAGGTATCAACACATTAAGATATATATCAGAAAAGTAAAAAATAAAGAGTAAAAAAAGGAGTAACTGCTTAGCATTGAAATGGAAAAAAGCCTTTAAGGAAGAAAGGGCATAAAAAGAGGTGTCTCAAAGAAAACTACTGCTGCTAACAGACATACAGAAGATCAAATTAGGTGAAGGCTTCATATCCTGTGCATGCTTTTTATGCATCCCAAAATTTCCATGTTTTTCAAGACTGTGGGAACCCTGCGTCTTTAGGCCTGAATGCTGCGCATTTGAGCATGCTTTATCACCATTGTACACTACTAGAACAAGGCACAAGGTAATTGGTGCTAAAGCCAGTTAGTATCTTTGTGCACATTTAGATGCCTAACAACTCGTATCTGTCTGAAAGAGATGTTTCAACTACTGAGTGACATCTATCACCAATTAGTGGTGATATAGAGGTGTCAGGAGTCATGTGGATTGTGTGTGTCTGCATGGGAGAGAGTCAAATTAAGCCATTCCAGACTGTTAAACTTCAGCGGTGTTTATTTAACAGCCACTTTCACTGGCCAGTTAACTCTTTTTCATCAGCTGTGAAACTATTACAGGGGCCCTTGGGAGAAGAGGGAACTGGTAGGCCTCACCCCATCACCAAACACTTCATTCACTTCACTAAGATCCACAGCTTTCTGTAAGTTCTTGGGGTGAAGTTCATGACTGATGGTTTTCAAAATCCTTGATAAATATCCATTCCCCTTCCAGGCCGAGTAATACAGGCTGACAGGACGAACGCATGGTGGAGATGATCCTCCTTAATCGAGTGATTCTTTATGGGCCCCGAGAGAGTCCGGAAACACGTGACAATCGGGGTAAATGTGAACGGAAGGATGAGAGAGAGACAGAGAGGGAATGCAAAAGAGAGATAGGGGTGCAAAAGTTAAAAAGCAAAATGAAGGATAAATTATGATGGAAGAAGAAAGCTAGATTATAATTGAGCTCTTGTCTATTTCTTCCAAAGATCTTCTTCAAAGTATAGCTGCTCATCCATTGTGCCCGAATGAGATTGAAAAGCTGCAGATCTGTAGTAATAAAACCCAGATGCTTCAGAAATAGCCAACACAGGCCTGAAAACTACCAGAGCGTCAGGCTTTCACTCTTTTTTCCCCCCTCATCCTCATTGTTTTCAAATCTCCACCAGATGGAACCAAGCTTTTTCTCCTGTCTGTTTTTCTGGGAGATGGTTTAACTTCATCAAGGGAGAATTACCCAGCATATGTGTAGAGCAAGTTAAACGTGACGCGTTAAAACAGCCCACAAAGCTTTGGTGTGAATTAAGAAGAACAACAAGTCTTGAACGCATAAAACTTGCCCGGAATCTGCAGCTGGGACAGAGGAGAGCCGAACGTAGCGGTTTCTAATCTCTAAACCAATTGACGTTTCCTTTGTAAGGATGTGCTCTGTGACCACCATGATGATAATCTAGACAACTTTAAAAAAATTTCTTCACTTAAAGTAGAATTCCAGCCATGACTCACTGAAATTTAGGTCGAAACATGCTCTACATGAATGCTAACACTTAGCAAGCTCAACTTTATGCAGAATGCAAAGGCATCTATGGTCAGTTTTCCCTTTCAGATTGAAACACACCATAATGCACGGTAAACAATGATTTTCTTAAACAGTATTTTTGACTTGTTTTACAGTACGAATATCAAAACATTCTTAAATCAAGATACATTTACTTGAAAAGCACAATTGCTTAAAGGGGTTCTATTATGCTTTTTCACTTTTTCAACTTTAGTAAGTCTGTAATGTTGCTGTTTGAGCGTAAAAAGATCCGCGAAGTTACAAAGCTCAAAGTCCAATTCAAAAGGAGATATTTTATTTAACAGAAATCACTTTTCAACAACTACAACAAATGACTCATTTGGACTACAACGCATATTTGTGATATCACAAATACCGACGAATGGGACGAGACCTGGTTGAGCTACACTAGAGAAGGCAACGAGTGTTATCACTATGTCTGAGACACGCTAGCTGTCCCAAGGCAGACGAACTTTAGAGTGGTTACAATCATCCGGGTTTAAAACGCGCTCAAATTGATTTGATTTTGACGCAATATTTACACTGAAGCTGGCAGGCAGCTATGGTAAGGGGCATGACATTTCCCGACCAGGCGCCGAGTGCTGCCAATCACAGCACATTTCGTCTTTCAGAAGGCGGGTCTTCATTTCATACAGGAACTATTCGATCCGTTCATGCCAGACTGGGGAAAGAGGTGTTGTAATAATGTAAAATATGTGAAAAATAATGTGTTTTTCGAACAAC